>NW_007098597.1:83731-97263 GCF_000164805.1 Carlito syrichta | reverse complement strand
ACAGAATTTGAGCCTCCATATCTGTCCGTAATTCATGGAGATTCACAACAGCTCTTAATTCACTCACAAGGGGTGGTTTTCTCATGCCACAATTTTTTTTCTCCTCTTGAATGGCCAGGCACCTTTATGTTGGCTTCACCAAGTCCAAGGGCCTGTCATTTTCTGAACCAGAAGGAAATTGGGATAAGAATATGCTAAACCCTTTGGCCACTCTAAGCCCCACTTCCCAGCTGGAGGGACTTTATCTGAACTAAGAGCTCTGCAGTAGATCAACTGACAAATAGCATGGGTCATAAATACGGACATGTATATCATTACTGTTGCAGTGTGGAGGTCAAGCCAATGCCAGTCAACACATCTGTACCCAGGACTACCAATCAAAATTACTAATATCCAGTAATACGTGTTCATTAAGACTGATTTTTGTAAGCTCCCACAGTGGGAGGGTACCAGAAGGGGTTGCCCAAAATAGCATCTTAACATTCTTGCTCATTGTTACAACAATGTCAAAATGAAAACAGACATTTACAAGAATCATAGTCCATAAATTTTTACTTACTACCACTAATTGACCTTTTTTTTAAAGCATCAGTGATTGGTCTGGTCAAAATTGACATATTCCTTCCAAGGGGAAAGATGCTAACATTTGCAAGGTGTCCAAGATAACAGAAGTCAGACAAAAGACTAATCCCAGAGACTGGTTATCTTTAAAATGTATATTCCCTGAATGAACAGAAATGAGAAGGAAATGAATGAGTCTGAATTTTTAATTCTTCATTTTCTGTGTGCGTCTGCGGTCTGGGTCTGTGGTCAGTGAGTCGAACACTCTAGGCCCCAGACCGCAGGAGAGATTTTGTGGTCAGGAAGGTGGTAGCTGTTCTGTGGCAACACGGTGGCCTACGGAGGGCAGAGCTCCTGGAAGTGAGAGGAACATCTGCCGGAAGGTGGTGCCCACTGCTCCACTCCCCCACCCTCATAGAACCTTAACTGCTTTGTTTTCTCTGAATCACCCTTGACTTTCTCCCACTGTAACATCCAGGGCCAGGCTGATTTTATTTTCTTTTAGATTTTCTTTTCTTTTCTTTTATATTTTATCTTATTTGAGTCGGAGTCTCACTCTGTCGCCTAGGCTGGAGTGCAGTGGCACGATCATGGCCACCGCAGCCTCCACCTGCTGGACTCAGGTAATCCTTCTGCCTCAGCCTTCCAAGCAGCTGGAACTACAGGTGTGTGCCTCCACACCCAGTTAACTTTGTCTTATTATTTATTTTAGAGACGAGATCTCGCCAAGTTGCCCAGGCTGGTGTCAAACCCGTGGGCTCAGGCAATCTTCTCACCTCTGCCTCCGAAAGTGCTGGGATGACAGGCATGAGCCATCATGCCCAGCTGCAAGGCTGATTTTAAAACGCTTCCTCTTTTCTTTTTTATTTTAAGGAGAATACCAATGGCAAAGGTAGTCATACTCTGATGAACTTTAACTCTTTTCAAAGCTCCAAGTCTCTTCGAACTTATTCATGCTAGTTGACTATGCCTTGGCATTAATATTAGGCCCTTTCCAATAAATGATCCAAAATCTAATACAATTGGCACACTGTTCAGAAAGCCCAATGTAGGAGTCAGATAACCGAAACATTGGCTACAATGAGGGAAAATATGAAAATATAGAACTATATGAAGTGAAATGCAGAGACTACAGACGTGCAATACCATCCAGAATCTACTTGGAAAAGTTTCTTTCTTTCTTTTCTTTCTTTCTTTCTTTCTCTTTCTTTCTTTCTTTCTTTTTCATGATAGGTATCAAGAAAGAAACTCAGAATGGTAGGATTATCTCACGTAACTTACTGTATTTTGACTCATGGTTTAATTTTAAACTTTACAGTGACGACGTCATTACAGACTCTAGAAATGTCCCTTTGTGATTTAGGACATAAAACACATTCCCATAAGAGATATGACGAACAAGAACAGGCTAGCAGTCCTTAAGATGGAGTGATACACCCCAAAAGATCTATGTTTCCAAATTCTTATATTGAATATTTATTCCTTTGCTATAACATCAATTGTCCATAGCCCAAATCTCGAATTAGTTGTTTTTCTCAACCATCTGTTCCTTCAAATGTTTACAATACCTTCTCTTATCAGACTGATGATATTCATTATACTTCAAGGCCGATTCTGTATTAACTTTTTGCTGGCGGTAGATTCTGTTCTTTCTGTGGTTGATTCCTTCCCACCCCTGCTCTACTCTCGCCATGTTGTTGTAGGGGAGAAAACTGCCTTCTAATTTTGCTTTCCACTTTCTCGGTGAAAGGGGGCAAGGGTGAGATGTGTCGCTGGCAGGGTGTCCTAGCTGCTGATCTTCTTTTTTTTTTTTTTTTTGAGTTGGAGTCTCACTCTGTCGCCCAGACTGGAGTGCAGTGGCTGTTCCCGGCCAACGCAGCCTCGACCTGCTGGGCTCCGGCGATCCTTCCTCCTCAGCCTTCCAAGTAGCCGGAATTACAGGCACGCGCTACCACGCCCGGCTAATTTTTTGATTTATTGTAGAGATGAGGTCTCGCCTGCCCAGGCGGGTCTCGAACCCGCGGGCTCAGGCAATCCACTCACCTCAGCCTCCCAAAGGCACGGGATTACAGCCTGAGCCACCGAGCCCGGCTGCTGCTGATCTTCTGAGTGTGGTTGCTCCCTTTCCTCACAGGGCATTGTCCTGTCTCTCCAAACCTACGCAAAAGAGCATCCTATCACTGCTGCCTGGATGAAGGGTGAAGGAAGACATGGGTGGGCATTGGCATCCTGGATCTTTCGCTGCAAAACCACAATCCGGTCCCCTGGCTGGTTGCGTGTGATCCCTCTCTCTTCCCAATGCCTTTCGTCTCCAGGCAGGGAGCACCCATTGCTGTGCTGAAGCTGGCTTGCACCTGCTCATAACAACAGACTGTTCCAGTTTCAGGAAAGTTGCCAGCCAGTTGTTAAACATAGTCATTATTAAAAATTAAATTATATAAGCTTACAGCGAAATCAATTACATTAAGCAGCAAGCATAATAAATACTCAAAACTCACCACTTCCTAGTTACTTGGCTATACTTTACTATTATCTATGTTCTTGACGTTCCTTATCCATGAGGGTTAGACTTGGAAAATAGGCAAGGATAACAAAAAGGCACCAGTATTAGTGGAAACATTGGCATGGTCTCTGCATTAACAGATAAGCCAAGAAGATTCGGTGGCTTAAAAAAATAAATATTTCTCACTCAAAGTTCAGTTGGTGGTTGAGGGAAGGAGGTGAGCCTTTGCCCCATGTATCAGTAAGTCATTCAGGCTGATGAAAACACTGACGTTTTCAACATATGACTTCCAGCATCACCCTGAGCATTCTGTCAGCAGATGGAGGGAAACAGCAAATGGAGATCAGTACTTGTGTGAATTTTTTATGGGTCAAGCCAGGAAGTGGCGTATGTCATTTCTATTCACGTTCCATGGATCGGAACTCACTCACATGACCGCACAACTACAAAAGAGGAAATACCATCCTATCGGGGCCCAGCAAAAAAAAAAAAAAAAAAAGGGAACAGCTAGCCAGTCTCTGCCCCGGCCCATGCTTCTTTCTGGTCACCGAACACCTGTGTCATGCCTCCTTCGACACAGAGAACATAATAACCCCCTCCCCAGGAGAGATAAGCCCAAACACCATCCTATCACTGAGCTTGGTCCTATGTCCAGATTCCCTGGGGATGCTCAGTCTTCCCCAACTGGTCCAGGTTCATGGCTCATCATGTTCCAGCATTCTTTGTAACTAGAAGGACAATTATCTTCTGCCTTCTCTGCAACACACTCCATGTAGAGTAGTGGAACAAGGTCAAAACCACTGCAGTGAGCATACCCTTGTGGAAAGGGAAGATGCAGGGCAGTCACTGGTCTGGAAAGATGCCAGATTTTACAGGGAAGGTGTTCCAAAAACCTTGCCCTGGGAGTGAGGCAAGTTTGAGGAATAGACCCTAGATCTGCTTCCTGGGAGAAACTCCCCTGTCTGTTGTTCTTCCTGGCTCCTGGCTCCACCATCTGACATTTTCTTCTCTGTCCTTTTTGTCCTTAGCCACTTTTAATATGGATGAAGGAAAGTCTGCCCTTCTTAGAGGCTGCATAGCTTTCAAAGCCTGTCTTTTGCTGATAATTTTGGTGGCCCAAAGTTTATTTTAATACTCAAAGGCTTGTTTTAGTCCAACCTTATGGTTTCTTTGGCAGTATGATTCCCTCAAAACCGAGTCGATTTCTAATCTGTGTGCTTCCAGTCAGCTTCGTGTGCTAGTAAGCATACCCAGAGTTCTTTCCTGGGAATAATTCTCAGGCCTGATCTATGCTCTTGCTTTCTGGTCCTCATGTCTCACTCTCTTGCTACAGCCTTGTGGCCATCTAGCTTAGGCAGGAAGACCTCACCTTGATTTGTTCTTAGGTGCAAGGCTGAGTCTTATTCCATCTGACTACGTGCTGTTTTGGTTTCCGAAGCAGTCAATTTTTCCATCTTTTCAACATCTTTGATTTCATTTTTACTTGAAAACAAGCCAATTCTTGCCTGAGTTCATCCACTTTTTTCCAAATTGCTACTACCATTCCATTTTCCAGTCCTTTCCCCAGGAGCTAAAGAATCAGCCTGCACTTGACCTGTCTACTGAGTTTTAACAAGAGGCAGTTTTATCCAAAGATTTTACCACTGTATAACATAGGTCTTCATCTCTCCAGCCTCCATAGTTTCCTGGCTATTCTCATCCTCATTATTTGGCCAGTGTCCTGCATTTTAGGTTTTTGTTATGGCAACATTCCATTTTCTGGTATGAATGTGTACATTATTTAGGGAAATTCTAGCTGTTATAAAGATCAATGTGGAAACCTCAGTGGTGTAATGCAGTGGAAGTCCATTTCTCATTCACTACAATCTACTTAGTGAGGAGACGCTGCTCCTTGTGACCTCTCAGAGACTTGGGCTGATGAAGCCTCTGCCATGTTCAAATATGACTGGTAGGTGAGCCTGGACATTGCCAGCCAGCTAAGAGATGGAGAAAGAGAGATTATGAAGAATCTGGTGGCAAGTCTGTATGGATTAGACCTGAAGTTGTATGCTTTTTTCTTTTGACTACAACCTATTATTCAGAACTTGGTAATAAGGTCACACCTAGCCCAGAAGGGGAACCGAAAGAGACAGTACAGTTATATGCACACAAGGACATTGTCATGATGTTGAGGTCCCTAATACGATAGCATTGCCGCTGCTGTCACACCATTCACAGCCCGGATGGGTTCTCGATGATTTTAGTGTCTTTAACTGACTAACTCCCAAGCCAAAGCCCAGAGCAGGTTGGCTGAGTTTAGATCACGGGCCTACTCTCTTATTGCACAAGGGCTGGAAAAACAAATCTGCATTTTTAAAAAGTTTTTTAAAATTTTATTTTAAAGATGTGGGGTACAATTCAGGATTTGGCATCCAAATGTTCATTATGCAGGTACCCCTGTGGATGAGGTGTGCCCCCACTCCCATGGCAGTTTCCCTCAACTGCCAATCCCACCCCTCTCCTCTGACAATTTCCCACTACTGCCGATCCCTTTTTTATAGTATTAAGGTAATTGTTCAAAGTCTGTCTATGAGTGAGAACATATATCTACCCTCTGAAAGGAGGAACAAGTAAGGATTATTCCACCTGACGATTGCATTTTTACTTATATAATGATCTGCCTCCAATCATGACTCGTAAGGTAGAAATTCTCCAAATAAAAATGAAGAATCAGACTAAATCAAAGGAATCCATTTTATGACGGAAATTTCAACCAAAAGGGCAAACTGATAGAAGAGAATATTTTGAACAAGAGATGGCCTACTTGATGCTGTGTATGTAAATGCATGTGGTCTTATTTCCCATCTTAAGATTTCTGAAGTGTTACCTGCAACTAGAGCTAACTCAGCACTGCATTTCAGTGCCTAGTGTAGTGCCAGGCACTTGAGAGTATCCTGGAGCCAGTAGGTATGCTTATTTAATGCTTCTGTTCCTTCCTGGCTCTTCCGATGGCTGGTTAGGAGCTGCTTAAATCTAAATGCAAGAATTACGGTAAGGGGGCCTCGACGATAACAGATAGCTAGACCACACCACAGAAGTGTGTCCTTCCCAGTTTCTGTGTGTAGAAGCACTCCTTTAATTACATGATAAAGTCCTTGAAAATCAGAGGTGGGAGGAAAGACCGATCAACATGGCCAAAGACTATTTTTCAGATGTTCCAACTTTTATATTTCATAAACAACATACTAAAATTTACAACTGAAAATTTAAAAAAATTTTTTAATCATGCCCTTGATCCACGTATTTGGAATGTTCTCCTTGAGGAATTTCTTTTTCCTTAGTCGACTCGTGGCCTTGAGCATGTCTCACAGGAATCGGAGTTTGTCTCCTTTCATTATAGAATTCCTTCCTGGGAATGTGAATTATGACATCTCTTTGACAGGGAAAGATTTGCCTTCCCAGACTTTTTAAGTGGCGCTGAAATTACATGACACTATTTTAAAAGACAACTGGTTAGTATGGGGTAAAGATGTTTAATCCTGTCCTCTCCAACAAGACAATCTTCTTTCATTCTGTTTTATTTTAGTAAGAAAAACGATGACATGCATTACCCTGTCTCAGTTTATTTGCCCTGATGTAGGCGAGGTTAAAAAGTTGTGTGTTCAATGAGCTCTTTAGAAAGAGAGAGAGGGAGAGGGAAAGGGAGGGAGAAGAGAGGAGAAGCCAGGAAAAGCAGGGTCTGCCCTTCTTTCCAGTGCAACTTAGATTTAGAATTGAGTCTAAAAATTACAAAATAAGGATGTCGGCCACCATAAGAACGGGAAATTTCAGGGAAAGGGTACCTTACATCTTCGATTACACCCTAAAACAGGGATCTGGGAGCATTGCCACCTGGTGTGGATGGCTTGCCTCGCCTGCTGGGGCTCCCTGCAAAAATCTAGCATCTCTTAAAGGCACAAGACTGCATTTTGAACAGGGCTCATCTCAGCCTGAGAAGTCAGACCCCTTCAGCTTCGTTCCATGGCTACGCGTGCTTAGGCTTCAGGAGTGCAGAGGCGGGTAATTCTATGAGCTGTATGTTTGGAGAGGGCTGGAGTGAAAGTGCAAGAACAAGACAAAAGAAATATTCTGCTCAAACAATGCAGAAGTGGGAGTCTTCATGTGCTGGCTGGGTTGGTTTTAACTAGGACTGAGACTGTTAGCCAGGGTGAACTGGTCCAGGCTCAATATTTCACATGTCTGCTGGTACTGTATTTGCAAATGGCCCTCGTATTCAAAGGCACTGAAGTTTGTTTTTGTGTTGTTTTGCTTTTTTCCCCAAGTTGACTGGTTTTTGTTGAAGGATAAGATGAGGGACAAGAAAAATTTTTTTTTTTAATGAAAGAGAAAGAACCATCAAAATCATTATTTTTAAAAATTTCTGAGCACGTTGGAGTTAATAGTTTTGGCATCTAGTGTTTCATTTCAAGGCTAATATGCCATGCCATCTGCCAAGTGACAGTGTCTTTATTAGGTTACCATGGTATATAAAAAGCAAAATGCTTCGCAAAGTTTTTGAGCAGGATGATTTTTATTTCCCCCTTTAAAAATTTTCCAAATGTAAATTAACATGTTTTCAGCAACACTATTGAAGTGAGTTATGAATACTGAGATGATACTACCCAATAATGTAAGGACTACATTTCTTTTTATAATCTTTTTTTTTTAATCTGAGAATAATCCTGAGGTTTAGAGGATTTTACAAATATAGATAAACTATTAATCCCACAACCCCATGACTAAAAAAAATACTCAAAATTATCTCCTCAGAATTGGAGAAAAAAAGACTTTTATTTAAGAAACTGTATGTAAGAAAAGTGAAACTATTTTGTTCTTTTCGTAAGCTGAGAGGAAAGTGCAGAAGCGCAAAGAAGGTGAAAAGAGAGAATGGGATTTGTAGACTTTTGGACATAAGTTAGTAATTTTCTCCTCAACGCTAATGATTTATATGCACTAGTTAGTCTTTGCTTCCCAAAATGTAGTCTGAGGTGACAATTGGATTCAGCTTTGCTGGATCAGTCTGATCCTGCTTCATGTAGGCCGGATAATTTTTGCAAGTGTTTTTAAAGATAGTGTGCGATCAGTATGTCTCTTGAATGCTCTGGCAGTCAAAGTTTCAGGCTTTCTCCCCCTTCTGTCTATGGGGAAAATTTTCCAGGCTTCAATTTTTCCATATGCCTTGTAAAAAAAAATTTTTTTAAATAAGTTGTTTGTGTCCGGAGATACACATATCCATACACTGAAAGGAATACATATGCATTTAACTGAAAGGGATAGCAGTATCTGGCATTCATATATCCAAAAGGTGGAGGGGGGGTAAAGATTTCTGGCCCACCAGTCTCACTTTGGCTATTGAGATGAAGCACACTAAGGATTATTCTGGAGAAGAATTTCTATAGTCCAAGATCTAACCCTGCTATTACAAAAACCTTAGGACTGCACCTCCTGTAAGAGATAAGACTAAATTATATGGAGACGGGCATTGGTGGAAGGCCAAAAAAGTACTCAGCATCATTGATTATTTCCGATTAAAACCAGTGTTTCTAATTAAACACTAGACCACTAGGCTCTGTTCAGATCTACTGTAAAGAAACCTCATTCCTAAAAGCAGGAAATATAGAATACTTAACTTTCCCAGTAAGTCAATAAATACTTGTTGAGTGACTATTTATATAATAGGAACCGTGATGGGTGCTGAGGAGATGATGTGAGTAAGGGAATCACCGTCCTAGGCTTCCTGTAGCTTCCAAGACAGCGGGGAACTTGTCTTTCCAAGTGATGGATAGTATTATGCTTATAAAACTAAGACCCCAGAGATTGAAAGCAAGGTGTCATGAGGACAAAATCTCACAAATCCAGTGTCTGTGAGATAGATTCCAGTTAGAATTCCAGTTAGAAAATGGAGAGGTTGGAAAGAGATTGATAAAAGTCAGATAAACTCAGGACATTGACATGAATGCATTTTCAAGAGGTGGATATCATAGCATAGTACTGCTGAACATTCTTGAGGTAGTCAATGTGTGGCCACACAATTCGCCTTTTAAAGTAACTTATTCTCCAATGAACCTTTGGCCAAAGGCTTGGAAATGTCTGTCCTATCTATTGAGCATCGAGTTGACCGCCACCTCTTGGAACTTGTGTCATTCTCCCTAGAAATCCACCTATCTAATATTCTGTCCCTTCTTGGGGTGCTAAGAAAAACATTCCTGGTTATGAAGGTGAGATACCCAAGAGGGGGAAAACTGAGGCTATTCTGGCTCAGGGTGCTGCCGCCACTTGGCTACTTCACAGGTGGTTCACCAGAAAGGCTTTCGCCATGGCCTCTTCCCTACCCGTGATGCGATATCACCCCACCAGAGTGTTTTGTTCTCCAAGACCCTTGATTCAATGGGTACATCCCATTAACAAGACCAGCAGATGTCAGTCCTGATCCACTTTTCCTCAGTCATGACGAGCAGGAAGACCCGGTTGCTTTCCCAATCCCTGCCTTCTGTTTGCTGGCTTTTCTTCTTCCTGAGACGGAGGCCCCCTGCTTGGTTTGCTTTGTTAATATTTGCATTATTCAATCGTTATTATGTGATAAGTATGTTGTTTGCTTTAGATTTTAGTTGGTTTGTGTTCTGGTGCTTTTATTCTTAGCTGGTGGCTTAACTTGAGTTAAAGCTGTGGTCTGTATATTATCCAGCGTGGGGATGTGTGTTTTTACAGCTTCTTACCTGATGCCGCAACAATCCTGTTGAACCAAAAGACGGAAATAAGACAAAACAAAACAAAATCTATGGACAAAAAGTGTAGCTTTTATTCTGCAAACTCATCCCCTTGGTGTCAGCCTTGGATATATCCTTTTTAGAATGAAAGGAGCTCAGACTTGCAAGACTTCGGCAAACATCATTTCCGAATGCACATATTTTTAGCTTTCCGATTAAGAAATAATAATATCCCTGCACATTCATCGAGCAAGAATCTTATCCTTGAGTGAAAATATTTTATGTCTAAAGATGAAGTCGTTTATCATAAGTGCGAATGGAATGATTTTAAGTAAACAGTATAAAGCTACTGTTTATAATGCATTCTGCTATTTATAATATGCCACTTATTAGAAAAGCATGCTTTAAAGTTGCTATTGAGATTTTAAACTCCAGGACTTCCTAGTGAAGAAAAATTTGTGTTTTTGCCTTTGATCTAGTACTGTTTGTTATAGCTGATTAGCTGTTACATATTGAAAGGTGAAATTGTCGAGTAAGATGATTTCAACATGCTATGAAAGAATCTGAACGTTTGGAGATGGTCGGGGCGAAAATATCTTTGGGCAATACTCTGTTACTTAAGTTAAATGTTTCCTATTGAATTTACCAAGTTGCTTAATTCAAACTACAAGCACTTTCTTGATTTATTAAGAATAACAATACAACCTAGAATATATATGCAACTTTTAAATCATTCCCACTGAATATTGTGGTATTTTTTAAAAAGGATTTTTTGGGGGGTGATTTCTTCTTAAAGTAATGACGATAGCCAGGTGCCTAAAATTGACCTTTTTCACTTAAGCATGACTTCTGAGTTTAAGGAATTTTAAAATATAATCCAAGCAGACTTATATTAGTATTCTTCTGGGGTGGGGAAAAAAATAAATTATTATTTATATTTTTCTGCATTGTTAAGAATTAAAAAAACCAAAGAGTAGGTGTTTGTAATTTTTCATTTTTGCATTTCAAGTTGTTACTGTAATTACTTAAAAATTCTTTGTCTATTTTTTAATTAAAAAAGAGATTCGATGCTAATAAAAATACATTTATTCAAAAAAAAAGTATGCACATAAAACATCCTCTTATCCTGTATTTAGGATTTCTATGTTTAATGTCTGCTGCAAAATTAAGAGCAAAGCAAAAGTAATTTCTGAAGATTTTTTGTCTTGGCCTATAAAGTCATGTCCTGTTTCTCCATCCAACTATCTAGATGGGTGCTGTTCAGTGGAAATACATAATGTAAGCCTTAAAGGAGAGACACACATGTAATTTTCAACTTCCTGGTAGCCGCATTATAAAAAGTAAAAAGAAACAGGTAACGTTAATTCCAATAATATATTTCCAAAATATTATTTTAATGCATAATCAATATAAAGATTGTACCTGATATATTTTACATTTTTTTCTGTCTCCTGAGTGAAATCCCCATGTATTTTTGTACATACGGCACAACTCAGTTTGCACCAGCCACATTTCAAATGTTCATTAGCCACATGTGGCCAGTGGCTACTGTCTCGAGCAGTTCAGGTCTAGATGATCAGATCCCTAAAAATGAACAACTTTACAGAATATCACTGTTGAGCTGATACTGATTTAAAATATTCACATGTTCAGTGCAAGATTGTTAGTGCAGAAAACTCCTCACGTGTATAGGAACCCTTTGTTCTTCTTCTATTTTGTTTTTAACACCTTGCTTTGCTACATAAAGATCCATCAGTTACCCTCAAACTGTGGGACCCTCTGCTTGTTCATGTCTACGAAATTGAGTTTGCTGAGAGAGTCACTCTGGAGAAGGTGACCAGGAGCAAACTGGGAGAGGCAGAGCCCACAGGTTTCTTGTCAGGGATCCGTTCAGGACATGGAAAGAATCCCAGAGTTTGTAGCCTTGGGGTTGTCTCATGTGCAATCCTGAGATGTTACCTTGGGATTCCTAAAAGAATGTCAACTCTATACCTTGGATTTTTGGGAAGAGTCTAAATTCCACATAGTTGAACCATTTGTTTGTTTTGTTTTGACCAAATAGGTTCCAACTTGGACTATGTGTCTTGATTTGAGGTTCAGAAAACATGGCCACTCTAGAGAAGGTCTTTTCTGTTGAGAGACTGGGTTTCCAACCAATCCAGAGTGACTACTGATGTGAACTTTCAGAGCGGGCACAAGGATTATTTGGAATTGGAAATGAAAAGAATACATGAGATGTTTCAGGGGGAAGAAATATCACAGGTATTCTGAAGTTAATCCCCTTCCCACAGGCCTTAAATTGCTGCAAGGTTAGTCAAGAGAGAAATTAAACTGAAAAATAAAAAATAATTCACAAGACTGTACCTTTTTTTTTTTTGTCTTTTTCACCCCTCCACTATTATACCTCACTCCAAAGTCATTTCCAAAAATAAATAATGAGTCATTGGTCTTTGACATTTCCAATAACTCTTAGTAGCATGACAAATATTCATATTATGTAAGCATATCACACAGAACTTGGAATATAGTGGGCACTAAATAAATGGAGGCCATTGCTACAAATATTATATTGCTGAGGAACCAATCAGGCAACATGGGAAAACCAGAATAACAGAATGGCCCAACTCTTTCTTATCTATCAATTCTCTGTTTTATCATGTGTACTATGAGTGACAGCACATATTCATTATCTCTCCTTTGTACCCTTCTGCAAGGAATCTTGTTTTCTTCCATATTAACATACCTTAGCTGAGGTGTGTTTGCATGGCTACTATGTCAAAATGCCTCAACCGGATAAATATTTGACATGATACAGCTTACTGTCTTGTTATTCCCCTAAAAGTTGAAAAAGAATATTGGTACCAAGGTATAATAATAACTCCATTTGATCTTGAATAGGAATGTAATGGTTTTCTTAAAATGTTTTTGGGTCTCTCCTTGATTTGGGAGTAGATAAAGACGTGAAGAATTTCTCAAATCCTGGGGAAAAAGTAAACTTGTACTCTTTACCCATTTTTCAATTTAGAAAGAGAAGTATCATATTGGATATTTTTTTAGATCTCTTAGAAGTGACAAAAATAGATTGTTTTCTCCAAAATTAGACTTAGTAATTATCTTTACTACTTAAAGTTCCATTTTCATCCCTGAACTTTTGCATGACGCAGTTTAAGAAGAATTTATGTAACGGCAGAAACATATAGTAGTGTCCTTTGCATGCTTACCTGAGTTACCGTTGTTAAGCTTGTTTTTCTCAGAGATTGTATTAGAAATAACTATGGGCCGGGCGCAGTGGCTCAGCCTGTAATCCCAGCACTTTGGGAGGACGAGGCGAGAGCATTACCTGAGCTTGGGGGTTCAAGACCAGCCTGGACAACTTGGTGAGACCTCGTCTCTACAATAAATCACAAAAACTAGCTGGGCGTGGCGGTGTGCATCTGTAGCTCCAGCTACTTGGGAGGCTGAGGCGGAAGGATTGCCTGAGCCCAGCAGGTCAAGGCTGCGGTGGCCGTGAGTGTGCCACTGCCCTCCAGCCTGGGCTACAAGAGAGAGACTCCAACTCAAAAAAAAAAAAAAAAAAAAAAAAAAAAAAAAAAAAAAAAAAAAAAAAAATATGTAATCTGAACTCATCCATAGTTTCCCTAATTATCCCCAGGATGGTACATTTATTATAATTCACAACCTCCAATGACATCTCATAATCACAAAGAGCCTATAATTTCCATTAGGGTTCACTCTTGGTGTTA
>NW_007098597.1:81751-83711 GCF_000164805.1 Carlito syrichta | reverse complement strand
TGAGTGTGCCACTGCCCTCCAGCCTGGGCTACAAGAGAGAGACTCCAACTCAAAAAAAAAAAAAAAGAAAGAAAAAGAAAGAAAAAGAAAAGAAATAACTATGTATAACACTATAGAAACAATCCATAGTTGAATGTGGCAACAGCAATTTTCAGTTTCAATTTTAGTAGACAGTTTGAGTTTTCATTTATCTCATTTGTTTTATATTTCCGTCTAATATCAGTGGGCCTTTTATTTAAAGAGAAGGAGGAGAGGAGAGAGAGAGGATAGGACACAAATACTTTATTATAAAGAAATGATGTTCAAACCAACTTCCAGAAATGAGAGGAAGAGCTTCATTAAGGATTTCTGACACTACTTGTTTTTTGAATCAAACTTATGTTTACTTCTTGTTAAAGTCGTGGCCTGCAGGCCAGAACAAGGCTCTTCCAAAATCCATCTGCATCCCCACGCTCTTGGGGCACTGCTCTTCTTTCTCAACACCATTAGGAGCTCAACAGACCACAGGAACCTTAGATTCTGCTCTGCAGAATGATACTGGGTCACAGTCAGGCTCCGTGACAATGACATTTTCCCTGAAAGTTCAGCGCAGCTGTGTCACTGTTCACTTTTAATGAACATCCTTTCTTCCTCTGAAAAGTTTCGGTGAAATGAAATGAATGTGCAATTTCTGCTTTCTTCTCCGCTTTAGGGGGGAGAGAATATATAGTAATTCAGGGTGCCAAAGTATCCTGTGAGCTGCCTAACCTGGGGCGCCCCAAAGCATCATTTTTCCCACAGTTACACACAAATGTAATATAAGATGTTCTCTCTCTCTCTTTCTTTTTTTTTTTTTGAATGCCCGGGCCCTAAAATATCTTATAACCTATAATAAACCCAAAAGGAAAGAGATTCCCTCCCAACCTGCACTTGGGCCCCACTGTTCACTCCCGAGGCCTGCTGACTCCATGGAGAGCTTCTGTGGAAGGCCTGCCGACAGCTCCTGGGACAATGAGTGACACACAGACGCCCCGGCCGTAATTTGCGAGCATTATTCTTTCTCGGTTTCCACAATAGCTGGGATCTGATCATCTAGCCTTAAGCCTCTTTTCAACTATATGGAACCGTAATAAGATAATTTAGCCAATGTGCCTGTCCATTGTCAAAGATTCTGTGATCTATTATGCTGTAATGGGTAAAAAGAAAAAAAAAAAGGGTGGGGGTCGCAGGTGGGGGGAGACATAAACCAACTAATTATCAAAAACATTAGAAGCTGCTTTGAGAGAGCTGTTATTTATTGGCATTTTAAATAAATCAATATAGATATAGGAATCGACTGCAGAAGCCTCTGGGTACGTTCACATAATGAAAGCCCAATTAATATCCACAAGCTCAGCGCGCTGCCGGCAACGGGGAGCTTCGGGGACAATCACTGGCTTCCGCAGCCAACACTGACAGCTGCAGTGCCCTGATAGAAAACAGCTTCAAAGGCCCGGTCCCCACCCCCACGCTGGCCTCCACGGAACACTCCCTGCGAATCTCAGCCGCACTGAGGCAGGGCCTGCAGGAACAGATGGAACACCAGAAGCAACCCATGGCTATCTGTGATGTCACCAAATGAGGCATTCTGGGATGCCGTTTGGGTGGCAAAAAAATGTCAAAAGAATAGGGGAGGGGGTGGGGAGGGGGGAGGAAGACATTTTTAGTTGGGGAAATTCACTTGGCAAGGCCATCCGTGGGCTGGAGAATGGGCCGAGAGGTGGTGGAAGAGGTCTATCTCCTCTGTACCGGCGTACATTTCAGCTTTATTTTGGTGTGGATTAAGGGAGCTTTACGTTTTTTAGGCTCACAAGAAAAACATGTGGCTTCATGTCCTGCAGGCCCGTTGGCTTTGAATTCATTGAGGACCAAAGCCGGGGCCAGCCACCCAGAGATAGCACTGGGACACGACTGCCTTTTTCCCCAGCATTCGCTATTTTTT
>NW_007098597.1:58980-81277 GCF_000164805.1 Carlito syrichta | reverse complement strand
GAGATGCTGACTCAAAAAAAAAAAAAAAAGACGTGGCATCTCTTGATTTTTGTATTAATTTTTTTCCTGCCTCCAAATATGAATTGATCTCTAACTAGACTGAAAAACAGTTCTAAAATCAGGTCACCCAAAACTGCTGTCCAGGAATCATGGTCTGAGCAGCCATGTGGGTAGCGCACATGATGATGCTTCAGTTCAGTCAATCAGGCTCTCTCACAGCATGCAATGATACCTGGGTACCCAGGGATCAAGATTCAGGCTAGTAAAAGCAGAAAGGTAGAGTGTGGTTAAATAGATTATTCAATAGTAAAAACAGATCTACCTAAAATTCCCAATTCTTGTAGAGACTGAACAGAGCAGAGGAGATTGTGTGGGAAAAATATTCTCCTTTGCCTTGTAATAAATATAATAATGGTATTGATTTATTTACTAATTTATGCAATTTTCCTAGTAGATCCCAGTAACTTTTACACAGTGATTGCAATGATACTATTGTACAGAGAAGGAAGCTGAGACTCAGGGCAGTTTAGTATCTTGCCCTTGGTCAAGGTTAGGAAATGTCAGAGGGGAGACTGCTTTTCCAGCATTCCAAGTCCTCTGCAAGATATGGAAGCTATTTGAAAAAAATCCATGAAACAATTCATGATTTTTTTTGCGGGGGGGGGGCTCAATTGACTACTGTATAAGCACATCCCTCCAACTAGAGTATCTCATGCTACCCTTACAGTGGCACTTGTTATGTTGCAGTCGTGCCTGAGTGTTTGTCTATTTTTTTCCCACTAGACTGGAAGCTCTTTGAGGGCAAGGATCTTCTTATTCATCCCTGCATCTTCAGTACCCAATGTAACAAACACCTGGCATGTGGTAGCCATTCGCAAATGCCTATTGAAGTAGAATGGATGGGCAGTTGGGTGGAGAGATGAATAAATGAATAGATGAATGAATGAATAGATACATGAATAGATGGATGGATGTGTGGATGCGTGAATGATAGAAGTCTTATTTTAGTTCTTTGTATAATCCCTTTCATGATCTTGAAGAAATGGAACACATTGGGTATAATCATTCCTATATTTGCTAACCTGCCAAAAACACTGTAGCTGACATTAATAAGAAACAACAAAAAAAGACTAACTGACAAATAAAGTGGGAGAATTATAACTATAATTGTACAAAAACAAACTGATTGATAGGAAAATAAGGCAGTCACTGAGGCATTTTTAAAAAATTTATTATCAGTTCTTGGGAATTGCCTCTGCAGAAAACTCAGTTCTGGAGCTCTCTGCTAAGTGAGATAAACCCTTTGGTAGATGAGCACATTTGAGTGCTTCAGTTACTTTGGGGAGCGGTATCAAATTAGCATCACCTCACTAAATGTTTACTGGGAGCACTGGATGTTCCCAACTCCATATAAGTGTGGAGGAGGTCACCAGGTGGAGCTGGCGTTGGCTTCAGCCCAGAGAGAGTTGACAGGCTAAGAGAGATTACACAGAATGCCTGCAGATACCTTCAGTGCAGGACTGTGCCTCCAGTGCTCAACGGCAAATCCCAATTAAGTGCTCAGAAGAGTGAGACATAACTTCCAATTTGAGTTGGGAGCAGGGTCAAAGAGGCTTAATCAACAAAGTAGGGGACATGGAAGCCTAAGTAGGAACCAGACATGGAGGCAGTGTGGAGAGCAAACACCAGATGGTGAGAGGCATTTCTTTAGGTCATAGCTAACACTGCAGTGTGACAATGACATTCCAGCACGCTGGACCTATATACAATGCAGTTCTCTTCAAATGACTCCAAGTTAAACTTATGGTATAAGGAGACAAGCCTGGAGGAAAGTTACTAGAAGGAGCATGGCCTGGCTCTGTGTAGAAGTGGGAACAAGTATAATAAACCAGAAGGATTATACAATTCATTCCCTGGAGTTTTCTCCTAAGTGCGGAATAATGTTGGAAAAATAAAAGTAGTGGAAATAGACTTGCCCAGCGAAAAAGGATAGGATTCCCAAGATTACTGATTTTAAAAAACATTAATAAATACTTAGGATAGGTGAGAGCTATCAAATCGTTCTTCATGCTCCCTACGTAAAGCGAGTGTTCTACTTCTGGAATGGATTGCTAATCACTTCATGAATTAACATTCCTTAATAATGCTAACCAATACTAGTTTCTAGGTATTAGTAGGCACTATGTACCAAGCTAGGTGTGCTAGGTGCTTTGTATTAGATTTTTAGTTTAATCTTTACACCCATCCTATGAGGTAACTATTAATGACCTTTTATATTCTAAAATATTTTCAAATTTATAGAAAAGTTGTAAAGATGGTGTAGAGTTTTCCTATATACCACCCAGTTTTCCCTATTATCAACATCTTTCATTAGTATAGTATGTTTTTTCATCATTCACGAACACATGTGAATACATGATTACTAACCAAAGCCCATACTAAATCCAGATTTCTTCAGTTTTTACCCAATATCCTTTGTCTGTCCCAGGATTCCATCCAGAATGTCCTGTTACATTTAGTCGTCCTATCTTCTTAGGCTCCTCTTGGCTGTAGCCGTTTCTCAGATTTTCCTTGTTTTTTAATAACCTTGAAAGTTTTGAGAAGTACTGGTCAGGGATTTTGTAGAATGTCTCTCAACATGGATTTTTCTCATAATTATACTGGGTGCTAGATTCTTGAGAGGAAGATCACAGAGAAGAAGTGACCATCACCTCCTATCAAGGGTTCTTGCTATCAACGTGACTTACCACTGATAGTGTTATGCTTGTCCGCATGGCTGGATAGTATTTGTTGGGTTTCTCCTCTGAAAAATTCCTCTCCTGGCCTCTTCTTTCCATGCTGTACTGTTTGGAAGAAAATCACTAATCACAGCCCATGTGTGAGGGACAGAGAGTTATGCTCCACCCATTTCCTAATTTATTTAAATGTTTCTTTGTATCAATATGGAATCAAGGATATTTATGTTCTACTTTTGGTTATAATCCAAAGTCTTGGTCTGTCTGGGATACTATAATAGAATACTATAGACTGAGTGGCTTACAAACAACAGAAATCTGTTTCTTACAGTTCTAGAGGCTAGAAAGTCCAAGATCAATGTGCCAGCAGATTAGAGGTCTGGTGAGGGCCCACTTCTTAATTCATAGATGGTCATCTTTTAGTTGTGTCCTGACATGGCAGAAGGGGCAAGGGAGTTCTATAGGGTCTCTTTTAAAAGAGCACTAACCTTATTCATGAGGGCTCCCCGCCATTGCCTAGTAACCTTCCAAAAACCTCACCTCCAAATAAAGCACTATATTTTTTATTTTTTTTGTGCATTGCCTTTCTTTCTCACACTGCAAGAATCTATCAGGTGTATCTTGTATATTTCCTGCCCCAGCCTTGGAGTCAGTCTTTTCTCTAAGGAGTTCTGATTCCCTTTTGTTAGAAAATCATATTAGAAGCCAAGATCTGGGCATTGGGAAGTAACTATTTTTATTTTCTTCATTGTACCCCTGAGGAAATTGAAGCTTGGAATGGTTAAGTGATCTGCCCAAGGCCATGCCTTAGAAAATTGTAGAATCCAGATTAAAACTCAGGTCTGTTTGTTCTGGTAACTGTGGCATGATTTTTTGCCTTTTGTTTTTTTTTCTCTTGGGACGTCAGTCTGCTTTCCAATAAACCTTAAGTAGTGTTGGAAGTTTTCCTGGTCTGTTGACATATATTGTCTTTCAGCATTCCTTTTCTTACTTTCCCTGAGATCAGAGTTTGGTAGAGTTTATTCAAGACAATGGCACTTTAGTCTGTGGTTCTAATCTAAAGCGAGCATCGTCCATGGTAGTGCTGAGGGTCTGAAAACGATTTTTCCATGTTTTGAGAAATCTAATGGAAATCATATGTTTACCCAGGACACAACTACCCAGGCTAAAGAGAATGTCACATTTCTTTAATTCGATATCAACTCAGTGTGGCTGGCTCCATCAGTTTTTTTCAAACTATTTAGAAGCTCTGATTGGTTGATGATGACGTCGCGGAATTTCTGAAGTTGGGAAGGATAATTAAGAGACTTTGGGGGGAGAAATTTTGAGAAAGACCACATCCATTACTGTTCTGCTTGTGATCTAACGCTGACTGAGGTGGCACCATTATGAGAGTTGTCTGTGTGTGCATGGCAGGGAAAGAGTAACTTTTTTGGATATAAAGTAGACATCCATATATTTGGTTTATGTTTTACCAATTTGCTGTAATGTTTTAATGTTCAAAATTCTGGTCCAAGTTACTTTTAATTTCTGCTTCATTTTCGATGCCGGCTTAAAATATTTAAAGTGTACACATTGGAATGATTTTTTTGTATTCTATTTTCTGAGGAAAAAATCTATATCTTAGTATAGATAAGCATATGGATCTATTTAATATGTTCAAAAGCAACGCGTATGAATGACTCAGAGCTTAAGTTTGTGGTGCTTGGATGAATTGCCTGTTGGGATGGACTCAGAAAGGTGGGAGGAAAAAGGGGGAGGGATGAACAGCAACTTAAACGGGAGAGGGGAAACATGTGATTCTAGAAAACAAAAGAATCATGAGCACCAGGAAAAGATAACTGGTTTTGAGAGAAGGAAAGTTCTCTGGGAATATTAACAGGGCCTGACTTCTTGTCTCACAGTTGTGTTGACATGAAACCATCTGAGGAGACAGTGCAGTAAAAATATTTAGAAACAAGAAACAGTGCTTGAAAGAAACCTTTGGGATCTTCAAACTCAGCAGTACTCAACCCTGAACTATACGTTAGAATTACCAGGAAAGCTTTTAAACAATATTGCGTCCAGGTACCGCCCCTTAAGTTACTGACTTAGTCTGTGATGTGGTCCCAGTGTGGAAATTTTTAAAACTCCCCTGTAATTCTAACGTGCATCTAGGCTTACAGCCATTGATCTAGCTTTTTGTTTGTTTGTTTTGTTTTTTGCTTTTGTTTTGTTTGTTTTTTATGGCGAGGTATTTCAAATACACAAAAAGTGTAGTAGAAACACATTAGAACGCTTTGTATTTACTACCTGGATGTAACACATAAATTCGTTGCCACATGTGCTTCGTTTATTTTTGTTTTTTAAGAGATACAATGTCACAGATACCTTTAGAGTCCCTCATCCGCTATAGAATCCCACAGCCTTTTCTCATTTTCCAGAGGCAATTGCTACCCTGAAGTCAGTGGTTTCCTCCTCATTCGTATTTTTATATCTTTACTACATAGATATGCATGGCTTTCTTTGTTTTAAATTTTTGCATACATAGTATCATGGCACATATATCCTTTTGCATTTTGCTTTTCTTACTCGACAAGATGCCTTTGCAACTCATCCCCGTTATTCAGTTCATTAATTTCAACTGTCGTATGGTGTCCCGTTATGCCAGTGTACTGATAACGTTTCATGCATTTCTCTACTGATGGTCATTGAAGTTGTTCCCATTTTGCTTTGCTTTGCTTTTGGCATAATAGAAATGCCCTGGTGGACGTTCTTGCACATGCCTCCTTGAACATGAGAGGCAAGCTTCTCTAGGACAGAACTTCCCAGCTGGTGCTGGACAGCAGTGCCTCGCGATTGGGCAGAAGATGTGGAGTCCCCGCTCTCAGGGAAGCCAGGTGGGATCTGAAGTGGTCACAGCCCCCCAGGTGGGTCACTTCTTGCTGTGAGCAGCCTCTTCCAGCTACGTCAGTGTGCTGTGTGAATATTATCCTTCTGTTACAATGGGAAAAGTTTGGAAAACACTGCCCTAAGAAATGTACCTAGGTGTGGCTTCCCGGTATTATACAGTAAACACGTTTGGCTCTGTAATTGTTGCTAAATTATTCTAAAAATAATTGCATCAATTCCCATCCTATCATGCCAGACTTGGAAATTGTTTGCCAGTCTGATAGATGTAAGATGATATTTTGTTTTAATTTGCATTTTCCTAATAAGTTAGAAAGTCTTTTCATATGTTTACTGGCATATGTTTATAATTTGTGAATATTCCATTTCAATCCTTTGCTCATTTTCCTATTGAACTGTTTGTTTTTCTTACTGATTTGTAATGACTGTCTGTATTCTGGATACTAATACTTTTGTTGGTTATACACATTGCAAGTAGTTTGCTCCAATCTCTGGCTTACCTTTAACTTTATGTTTTAGGATCATTTCTTCTTAAAAGGTTTTTTATCTTTTAGTTTATACTTCAAGAGAAGAAACTTGAGGCTTATGGTTGCATAGCGATAATATTTCAGTACCAAACAATGTCACCAGGCTTGCTACTCTAAAACAGGGAAAAGAATACTGGTTTGAACTCCAGGTTACCGACATCTTTCAGATCTGCTGCTACTAGTTACTGGCAAAAGTCAGTCTAAAAACTCATTTTTCTCATGTTGATTCAATGCTTACCTGATGAAGCTGAGACACATAGTGATGAACAATTGACTAACCCATCCCCAAGTCATATACCTACTTAGTGCTGAAGCAGCCAAAATCTCATACCATTTCCCAAAGTGTGCTGTGTGTACACTTACTTACAAATAATTACAAAGTACTCTGTGGCCAATTTCATTTTACAATTTTTTCCCTCTTAAAATTTCAGAATTTACAATTTGGTATTAAAAATTCTGTTGAGTCTTACAATTAAAAACAGCCACTGACTTTCTTTTATCTAGCTTTTTCTAAATGCATGCATCTGTGGAACTCTCCTTTTCTATAAAGCACCTAATAACATTCCGAGGAATTAATATTTTATGGAATAGACTTTGAGAATCTCTACACTTGAAAACATTCATCTCGGGTCTCCAAGACTGCCTTTTCCTATGCTGGTATTTTGTCTACAAGGGGGACCCCAACAAACCCAGAATTTATTTATAAAAAAGTATGTGTTTATTCTTACATGTTTAAACTTCAGTCACCTTCAAAGTACTCTCTGTTTGATGCAATATACCTATCAAGATGCTTTTTCCACTGCTCAAAACAATTTTTGGACTCGTCAATTTTGGTGCCTTTTAGTGCTTCTGCTGTCTTGTTTGTTTGTTTGTTTGACCTCTTCCACATCAGCAAAATGTTTCCCCTGGAGAACTTTTTTCATGTGGGGAAACAAAAAACGTCACTTAGGGTGAGATAGGGTGAATTGGGAAGGTGGGCATGGGGGTCATACTGGTTTTAGTCACAAATTGCTGCATGCTGAGCACGGTATTGGGCAGGTACACTCATAAATCACCTACCATGAAAAGAGCAAACATAATAAAAGAATCACTAAAAAAAAAAAAAAAATTACCAAAGCTAAACACAGCCTCTCACAGCAATGTTAGCTGGCACACTGATGCTGATGAGTTTCTAGAACACTTTCCCAGCAGTGGAAGACTGTACTACAAAGAGCCTGCCCTCCAAAAAATTATTCCATTTTGGGGGGGAGCCCCTGTCATATACATCCATATGTGTAATGGCACTAACATCCACTGTATTGAGCTTTAAACATTGTTATATACTAAAGTAAGTCCACTGGCAACAAAATTATTTCTCTCTCCTTTATGTGTGCATATCTTAAATAATGTGGGAATTATTGTTGTGCGTGGATTATTATTTATTTATGAGTCCTGTAGGATAATACTCCAAATACTCTTTGGAAGAGTATTTCACTTATGTGAGGACCTAAAATCCCAAGGCAAGAGATAGAAACTCAGAAGTTGAGTCTTTGTTAGGTAGGGGCAATGCTTCTCTGGACTCTATTCTCCTGAGCTTAGAGTTTAAGAAACTGAATTATTTTATCATGGACTCCTAAGAAGTGGGTAGCAAGACAAGGTGATTGGGAGTTTGGGCCTGAAACGCTAAAGAACAAGATATCCTTATAAGCCAGGAGCAAGTGTCAGGTGTTTGCTACCTATCTTTCTCTACATTTTAACTCTAAAGAAGCTTATGTACAATCTATTCAAAACTTAATCAATGAAATGAATAATAGTTGACTAGATCTCATCTATGATTGATAAACATAGCACGTGTTTATCAAGATTTCACTGTGTCTCTAACCACATTAAAAACTATAACAACCAAAAAAAGTAGAAAATACTTATGAGGAAGTGATTTACAGAAGATGATTATAAATATATGAATTGTCGCTTAGAAAAATGGCAAGAAGGAGAGATATTAAAATGTTAACTGTGGTGATCTTTTAGTCGCTAGGAATATTAGTGAATTTTTTCCTTCCTTCTAATTAAGAACTTTGTCCATATTAGCATATGCTACTTTTCAAATAATTTCAAAATTAGTTTTATTTTTAAATGTACAAGAAAATATTTTTATGTAAATATACCAGATGCAGAGATAATTTTACAACTAACATGCGCTTTGCAAAGGCCTCCCAGGCCCATTTTGTTTGATGACTGTGTCATCTATTATAACTGGCCACAATTTTTCATCAAAATAAGTAGAGGAAGGCAGTTAGAAAGTGAATGTTACCCACAAGCTTGGGAAAGGGATAGACCGGGGGCTGAGCTCCCAAGTTTGCCAGTAGCTTCTGTCTAACTTTGGGTAAGTTCCTTAATCTCTCTGAACTTCAGTTTCCTCATCTGCTGAGTGGATAAAATAATGACACCTACCCATAAAGGATTTTTGTGAAGTTGAGATAAGAATCCATCCAAGCCCTTAACCCAGTGGCCAGGCTGAGTATTAGGGAGTTCTGAGTCTTGTTACCTTCTGCAGGGAGCATGAGCCCAAGACCCTCAACTACATTGGAGAGAACACTTCACATGTGATACAGACAAATCAACAGAAGCTATTTACCTGAAAAGCAGTATGACAGAGAGAAATACTGTGAAATACTTCTCAAGAGAAGGGTTAATGTTCTCTCTCTCTCTCTCTCTCCACTAAGATTGAGGAAAAGGAGAAGGTGACAGAGTGAAAATCAATCAAACAAATCTTGGACGCCAGGTATAGTGTGATCTGTGGGGAGAAGATAAATGCAAAGACTATTAAGCTACCGATCAGACAGAACCAAAAAAGGGTATTAGAGAGTCTGATACCAAGCCATGAACAGAATTTCAGGAAAATGAATGATGATATGGGATGACCGTGGTATAAATCAATGAGGTGACTAAGATGATATCATAAACCAGAAGAACAAAATTCAAAGATATATTAATAACACCTGACCTTGGGTATTAACCTTCAGCATAGTCATTTGTAATGTAAAAACCCCTGATTGGACAATCTACCCTATAACCATATGGTTCTTTTTCTGAGAAGGAGAAGTGGCAACGATGGAATTTAGAAAGGGGAAAAAGAAAAGCCATTTCAAACAAGGCATTTGGGCTTTGAAGGCAAGGGGATATGCAGAGGTTCCGCCCTGCTCAGGCTGGGATATCAAGTCTCATGGCGGTGTCAGGTTTGTTTTCTGGGAAATACTTGAACTAATTTTATCAGCAGCGTTTCGCTCGGGCTATTTACTACCTGAATATTTGTCGAGGCCTCCAGACGAGGCAGCCAATCGTGTACATCTAAAATCCTTTCTATTTGGAGCACAACTTGGGCAGGGAAGACTCTCTTGCAACAGGGGTGGGAAGCAGACAGTAGGTGTTGCCGCGAGAAAGATAAGATTTCAGGAGCTGTCATCAGGATTGCGACTTCTGGTTGCAGTCGCTATTTTTCCAAATGCCAGCCACACAAGGATTCGAAAGAATGTGCAAAGAAGCATGTGGCGTGCTTCTCGTGCGGCAAGAGCGGGCTAAGTGGCTCGCTCAGCATCACACACCCCCTAGCCAACCCCGAGCTCGGGCACCCTGGCCTTTTCTCTGCAAGGCCTTGGCCACGTGCCCTCCCTATACCATTGTGGGGAGGTTGGATGCAACGCGATGGTATTTAAAGCACTCTTCCATGGCGCTCTTGCAGTTGTAAGATTTCCCAAGAGGCGGTTGCCAAGATGATGTTCTTTCCCACTGGCTTTTAATTTGTAAATTGTAATGGGCTCTCCTTTAGTAATGGCGGTATAGGTAGCGTGCCACGAGGTGGCCAGAGATGAGATGATCCCATGCAGATCTTCAGGGTACCCTCTCTGCCATCAAGAAAGGTGCTGAAAGAAAACACCTGATCCCGTTCTCTTGTGGCCAGGCATGCCGCTGGTAGGAACTCTGGTTTTGAGGATCGGTTATCAGCTATGTTCTCAAAGGAACTGGGAAATGACACTATTTTGTTTAAAAGTAAACCGCCCTTATAAATGAAAAGGAAACAGATCAACCAGTGGACCACATGTCTCTTTATGTTTTTACCCACACTCATCATGCAAACCGGGCTGGCAGGGCTCCCAGATTCTCAGCACTGCCTTGACACTCTTTTTCCTTCTCCAAGTGTGACAACACTATTTGAATTATTAATTCTAGAACACCTCCTTCCTCTCAACCTAGAAGGCAAACAGATACACCCCTTCTAGGCACCAAAAATGTCATCAATGGTCTGTTAGGGTCCACCTATATTTCAGTATTGGAGCCCCCAATCAAAGGGGGTTTCGTTGACCTACTCACTATCCATGCCATGAATAAGACTGTAAACAGATTTACTAAACAGTTAGCTTCACATATATGATAAGTTGCAGATAGGTCTAATTAAATTTGCTCTCCAGCTTTTTTTTAAACTTAAACTGTAGGTAAGAGTTTCAAGGACACTGTGAGCTTGTTACCTTTTGTTTTCAACGTTTTTGTCATCTTCCCCTTGCCTAATCATCCTTTTCGTAAGAGCTCCACGTTGTTTTTACTGAGCCCGAGGCGACGCTGATATCACTTAGTGACTTCTCTCCAAGTTGTGTCATACCCTGTTGGGTTGCTTGCAGACACCCAGCCCAAGATACTCAAGTATTCGAGCCATTTAGTAGCACCGGGACGGCCCTTTCTGAAAAACCCCCTAACATCTCTTCTTTTTCTTACTTGCTTTTTATTTCCAGACTTTCATTCTCTGTTTCTGTATTTCCTTAGTATTGCAGCTGTAGTACATTTATTCCAATTATGCTTGCTGCTGTGCCATAGTCCTTTGGACAGACGTAGCACTAGTTTTTGTTATGCTACTCATAGACACTTAGGTTGGTTCCATTTGATGGATTCGTATAAGCAGTGCTGCTGGGAACATTCTTGCACATGTAACCTGGTATAGTCATGTAAGAGTTTCTTGAGGATTTGTGCTTAGGAGTAGAATTGCCATGGCACGAGGGTGTGCCTGTCTTAACTAGATGATGCCAGATGGTTTTCTAAAATGGTTGTCCCAAACAATCGCTTATTGAGCCAGGCTCTGTGCTAGGCTCTGAGTTGGCCCAGTGGCCAGCAAAATACAGTCACAGAACCAGTCAAATCATCTTCCAAATAAATAGAAACCACAAGTAGGATTTCTCTCTTCTCTCTCTCTCTCTCTCTCTCTCTCTACCTTCCTCTTCTCTACCTCTCTTCCCCCCGCCCACCACCACTTTTTGTCTCCCTGGTTCACACCATGTATGCCTGTGACTTTTCTTTCTTTTTCTTTGAGTTGAAGTCTCACTCTGTCGCCCAGGCTGGAGTGCAGTGGCATGCTCACGGCCACCACAACCTTGATCTGCTGGGCTCAGGTGATCCTTCCACCTCAGCCTTCCAATTAATTAGAACTACAGGGAAGCCCCACCATGCATGGCTAATTTTTTGATTTATTTCAGAGATGAGGTCTCGACAAGTTACCCAGGCTGGTCTTGAACCTGTGGACTCAGGCAATCCTCTCACCGTGGCCTCCCCAAAGTGCTGGAATCACAGGCTTGAGCCACCGTGCCCAGCCTGTCTGTGACTTTTCTAGAACTCCCAGACATTGATCCAAAATAATGACAGTTACTATGGAAAAAATGATAACAGCTTAGAAGGTGCTTTTCACATTCATGATGGTGTTCTGATTCACACCGAACCTAGAAGGGTTAGCATTATTATCACTATCGTTTTTATATTATTATTCATTTGATAGATGAGGAATTCAAGGTTCAGAAAGGGGAGGTGACTTGCCCAAGATCACACAGCTATCAGTCATAAAGTAGAGGTTTTGTCCTGCCTGTTTTTGTCTACGATTTGTTCCCGTCCCCCAACCCCAGACTATTCTAACTTCAACCAGACCTGCCCCTGCCCGCATACCTCCACCCAGCTCCAGGCCTACTGAAATCTTCATCCTTAAGCATGATTCTAAATCCTTGGAGACCTCCTATCAGGGAAATAGCTCTTATTTGAGCTTCCCAGCAGTAAGGTGTGAGCACCAGGGATGGCCGAGTGCATGCAGTTTCCTAAGATCCTGAGACATCCAGTGATGTAGCCATCTCTCAACTTTTCCCGGATGCCCACCTTTTCACTGTGCAATGCCATAGGTACTCGTCATATGTAGCTGTTGAAGTTAAAGTTGATCAAATTTCAATTCAGTTTCTCAGTCACACTAGCCACATTGCAAGTGGCTACCACAGGACAAAGTGTAGATTATAGAACGATTCCATTATCACTGAATGCTCTACTGGACAGTGCTAGTTTCAGCCATCCTCACACCCACATTGGTACGGATGTGGCAACTGCTTGCTTGTAAGTGGGTTTTTTTTGTTTTTTGTTTTTAAATTTATTTTTGAGTTGGAGTCTCACTCTGTCGCCCTTTTTTTTTTTTTTTTTTAGTTGGAATCTCACTCTGTCACCCAAACTGGAGTGCAGTGGCCGCTCCCGGCCACCGCAGCCTCGACCTGCTGGGCTCCGGCGATCCTTCTGCCTCATCCTTCCAAGTAACCGGAATTACAGGCATGCGCTACCACGCCCGGCTGATTTTTTTATTTATTGTAGAGATGAGGTCTCGCTGCCCAGGCGGGTCTCGAACCCACAGGCTCAGGCAATCCACTCACCTCAGCCTCCCAAAGGCTCGGGGGCTTATAGGCTGAGCCACTGAGCCCGGCTTGTAAATGGGTTTTAGTCATAAATATATGATGGAATTGAGGAATATAAACGGAGATCCCTGGGTCTGAAAATAAAGCACAACACAAACAGGGAAGAGAAGTTGCAAGGAGAGAATAACAGAGATGGAGAACAGAGCTGTTATGGACTTGTGTTCCTCCAGAATGCATATGTTAGGACTTAATCCCCGGTGTGATGGTATTAGAAAGCCTTTGAGAGGTTATCGGGTCATGAGGGTAAAGCCTTATGAATGGGATTAGAGCCTTTATAAGAAGAGACATGAAAGAAGTCATTTCTCTCTCCACCATGTGAGGCTGCACGGCGGAAACGGCCATTACGGGCCAGGAAAAGGGCTCTCACCAAGAACATGACCATGCCGGTACCTTGATGTTAGACTACTTAGCCTCCAGAACTGTGAGAAATGTTTGTTGTTTAAACCACCCAGTCTGTGACATTCTGAAATCTGAGCAAACTAAGCAAGAGCAAAGAGCCAAGAGAGGTGACCCTGAAAAAAAAAAAAAAGGCACAGGAACATAAGTGAATATAAACTGGATTTTGTGGGTTAGTTGCTGGTGGTCACAACGGTAGTGTTACTTGTTCTTTTAGGAGATGGGAAACCACCACTGCAGTTTGTAGCCACAGCCATTGAGCACAGTTTCATTCTGCAGGTGCTTTGATAATCTAGGGCACAGGAAAGCAGATGGATGACCAAGGAGCAAAATCCAGGATGAGGGAATAGGGGGCCCCACCCAGTGTGGAGGAGACCTGGGTGCTGGAACAACGAACAGCACCTGGCTTCCAACCACTTGAGTTAGAATTCCCTCTCTGCCCTTTCCTGAGGGTGTGGCTTTGTGCAGCCCCTCAGATTCCTTCTCGAAAAAACACAGACGGGAATGCCTCCTCTGCAGAGGGGTTATGTGGATGAGAGATAACGTATGGAAATCACCATGGGCTTGGTCATGGCCACTCTCTAAAATGGTTCAACATGCTGGCACAAAGGTAGAGGCAGGGATGGCCCAGGCCGGGTAAGAACAGCATTTTGGGTCATTTATTAGGCAGCCACTTCCTGTAGTTCGTTATCATGAATGAAGAGCACAGCCCAATTTATGCCTCAGTTGTCTTGGCTTTGGGAGGATCGCTTGGCTTTCTGGTTTTCCATACAGATGAGTTCAGAATAGGTGCAAAGTGAACGGTCCCAATGACCCTTTAGTTCTAACCTGTCTCGATACATTTTTCTATTTACATCACCAGCTTATTGGACCAAAATCTGGTAAAAGTGTTAGGCAAGAATGGGTCCCTGGCTTGTTTTTACATTTGCCTTTAGTTCTCAGGCTCTGAATTCACTTTTTGTAACCCCTTCCGTCCCCTCAATAATTGTGGTTGAACTGGCTTTCTCTTGCTGCCATGGTGTTCTCATGGTGGAAATCTCAGAAGCGTTGTAGACCTGGGTGGTGCTGTGTGTCACACAGAATTTTCCATTTACTTGTTGCAGAGGTGAGACTATTTATTGGATGGAGTCCGTTATTTTAAATATGGTTAGGAAATGGGACATTATTTGAACGAAGTAATGGCAGATGCCAGAAGTATTCCTATGTCCTGTTCCCAAAGGATGTTTTTTTTTTCTTAATTAAAAAAAATAAAACACCTGACAACCTAAGAAGAAAGACAAGGGAATTCTACAGTGTGAAAGTAACCCACTCAGTCAGAAGTGATGGTGTAATACCACAGTGACATAAGGACTTGGAGATCCTAGGTTAAAAGAGTCAAGTTACTTACAAAACAATATTCTTATTTTCATTCAAATAACCCGTAAGTAGGAAATTTTCACCTGCACTCAGAACTTACAGTACACCACAAATAGTCTTTTATGTCTCAGCTGGTGAAACCATAAAGAGGTCGTTATTCTACAAAACAGCTTTTCACAGAAACATAATTCAATTTTAAGAAAATGAATATGGAAGAAAATACCTGTTCCTGCTCTTTTAATATCCCTGTCTTCCCACTCCCACTCCTACTGAGTCAAAGTTCCTTGATCCTTCCCTAAGAGGCCTCTGGTTCTTCCAGGTTGTCGCAACAAACAATTGTCATTCATTGTTTGGTATGAAGCTTCTGCCTGAGGGAGAGCCATTAAGAGAGGATGTGGGGTGAAGTAATAAACATATGGAAAGTTGCACAATAAGACAAGACATGCAGAGAGGTGACTGGTTCTAAGTTCTCCAGAGTCCTCTCTTTGCAGTGATTCCATCGTCAATAGGTCGTGTCATACAAATGGCCCCATCGGTGACTTTCCATCATGTCCATACCTTTTCTTCCTCTTAATTGTGGAAAGCCAGCACCCTTCTTTAACACCATTGAACCTTTAAAAACGTTAATGTCAAAACCAAAGTCAGTCAAATCAGAAGTACAAGGCTCTGCTTTGTTTTCAAATTACACCCTGATTTCTCCATTCTGGAGAACTGGACAGTGGGCAGGGATGACATGGTTCCTCCAGTTCACAGCCACTGTCCTACACTCGCCTGATTTTTTTTTGAGTTAGAGTCTCACTCTGCCATCCAGGCTGGAGTGCAGTGGCAGGCTCACGGCCACCGCAGCCTCGACCTGCTGGGCTCAGGCGATCCTTCTGCCTCAGCCTTTCAAGTAGCTGGAACTACAGAAGCATGTTACCAACTCGGCTAATCTTTGATGTATTGTAGAGACGAGGCCTCGCCAAGTTGCCCAGGTTGGTCTTGAACCCACGGGCTCAGGCAATCCACTTGCCTTGGCCTCCCAACGTGCTGGGATTACAGGCTGAGGCACCGAGCCCGGTCTGAATTTTTTTTCTTAAATGGCTACACCACAATGCATTTTTGAAGGCGATGCCTGTTCACCTAAATTAATCTCAATCGATGAGATTGTATGCAGTGTAAGAATAAAGCAGTCAGGAGGAGGGGTATAAAAACAATCAGTAATATAAATAGCTACATTTATTGAGCCCTAAATACGAACCAGACATTGAACCCAGATATGAACCAGATAAGCCCCTCACATGCATTACTTTATTAAATGTTTATAACATCCCTCTGAGGAAGTTATTATTCCCTCTAGAAACTGAGAAAATGGAGGAAAATAGTAGTTAAATCACTTGCTCAGATTGTACCACTCATAAGAAAGTGAGCCAGAGTCCTAACCTGATAAAATCCGACTGTTTCGTGGCTTAGACAACATTTTTAATCTTTGCGGCTGATCCTAGTTAGTCAATTTGCCAAAAAGTTACTGCTAGAGTAATTACATATTTGTCATCCAAAATGGGGCCACTTTGAGGATAAAAGCAGGAACTGTTAGAAACTATCAGAAGAACAGGTATAAATGTGGACTATATTAGGGAAATTTAGATATTAGCATCTAGTTATTAGGAACTTGACCATAATCCCACACATGGGTATTAGAGTCCCAGGTAAATCCACCCTTCTCCTTCTTCTTAAGGTTTTTCTTTATTCTTTTCTTTTTTTTTTAAAGATGGAATCTCGTTCTGTTGTCCAGGCTGGAGTGCAATGGTATGATAATGGCTCACTGCAACCTTGAACTCCTGGACTCAAGCAACCCTCCCTCCTCAGCCTTCTGAATTTCTAGGACTACAAGCACATGTCACCTCACCTGACTAATTTTCTTTTTAACTTTTTTTTTGGACAGACAGGATGTTGCTAGTTGCCCAGGCTGATCGCAAACTTTTGACCTCAAGCGATCCTCCTGTCTCAGCCTCCCACTGAGATATTAAGCGTGAGCCACTGCACCTGGCCAAGGTTTTTCTTTATAAACTCCAGGCTGCTATAGCCTTCACAATAAAATATTATAAATATTCACCATAAAACACTGAGGGGAAATGTTCCATGCTTCAAGAATTTAGTATTGCGCTCCCCTACCAAATGTCTATTTCAACAGAATCTTCTTTTTTAAATATAGCAGATTATATGTCGATAAAAAGTGTTCTCCAATTACATTTTAAGTTTTTTAATGGCACATAATAGCATGCACAGTATGTGCTTATTTGGGTGAAAGAAAGGATTTTTATATATCCACAAAGTGTGTATATGTGTGTTAATATCTATGTGTACTCATACTAATTGTTGCATCAGAGAGAAAAAAAAAATCTCCAAATCTGGAGTGAAGGAATGACATTTTACACAATATATCATTCTGTTTGGTTTTTAGTTTTTCCTTGAGTATATTTTTTTCCTCAAGTGAGAAAAGAAACTGACAGACAAATACCTTCCATACATTGAAGTTGTATCATTGTAGGAAAACAATCTGATTAATAAAACTTACACAGAGTTTTGAATGACTAATAACTTTACCTCTTTTTTATTTATTTTTATTTTTATTTTTTGTGAGTTGGAGTCTCACTCTGTCACCCAGGTTGAGGTGCATGACACACTCATGGTCACTGCAGCCTCGACCTGCTGGGCTCTGGTGAGACTTCCGCCTCTGCCTTCCGAGTAGCTGGAACTATAGGTGCACACTACCATGCCCAGCTAATTTTTTTTATTATTATTTATTGTAGAGACAAGTCTTGCCAAGTTGCCCGGGCGGGTCTCGAACCCACGAGCTTAGGCAGTCCACTCACCTCAGCCTCCCAAAGCATTGGGATGACAGGCTGAGCCACTGAACCCAGACTGCATCTTTTTTAAACACTGGCATTTTTAGAAGTGAATGTTTTTTAACTGATAGATTAAGTTAAGCCACATATAGAAGGAGGTGAAGATATTCAAGCAGTGAAGACATTTGAGGGCAGAGTGTTCTCCCCTGCAGGAAACAGTGGAACTATTTTTGTGTAAGTTGGAGCTCATATTTTTTTTTTTTTTTTTTACAATTTCTTCCCTTGTCTTCACTTACAAGCCCACAAATTTCCCAAAACATTTATTTTTTTAAAATAATGTTGAAGCTCCAACAATCATGTAGAGAAGAAAAAGGTTGCAGACATATAATTTCTAGGCAAGAAACTTTATATTTGCCTAACTTAGAGCCTCAAGACTGTGTGGAATTTTCTGGTCTTTAGTTAAGTACATGAAAATTTCCATAGCTTAAGCTGGACGTGGTTATGTTCTGCTAGGAAGGCCGAGAAGTTTGAGGCTGTAGTGTGCTATGATCATGCCTATGACTAGCCAGTGCACTCCAACCTAGGTAACTTAGCAAGACTCTATCTCAAAACTAACTAACTAACCAACTAACTTACTAACTAACTAACTAACTAAATAAATAAATAAATAAATAAAATTCCATAGCTTAAACTACCCACCTGAAGAAAGAATCAGTGATGAGCAAAAGTAATTATTTTGGCCATGTACTTTGAGATGATACACTGCAGAACCGAGTTGTCAAGCTAGAGCCTTAAACACTGCGTAACTCAAACAGAAGCAATCCGGGAGACTTGGATGAAATATTGGCTTTAAGGATGTGCTATATGAGTATGGCAGATAGTTTTAATTTTCCAGCTGGTACCTGCTCTTCCATTATTACTAGTAATAAAACTCTAGAACTCTGATTACATTTGGGATGGTAATTTTTCCTCTTTAAAGACAAACGATATCTCCCAGATTCCCTTGCAGCTAGGTGTGGCCATGTGGCAAAGGATTGGTCAATTGGTTGTAAGTGAAAATTTCCCGGGTACTTCTGGAGAAGGTCCCTAAAGGGAGCTAATCAGACTAGCAGGGACACTCATTTGCTTCCCTCTTTTCCTCTTTCGTGATTAGAAAGAATGCTTGAATGACTAGAGGAACATCGAGTCTTAGGAAAGGAAGAGCAGATAGAAAGAGCCTGGGGGCTCTGATGACTTTGAGGAACCACAATACGAACACCAGTGTAGCCAGGTAGAATTTCTTTTATATGAAAAACAGCCCTTGCATGTTTAAGTCACCTGTCTCTGTTCATGCAATTCCCAACTACTTCTCTCCTATGGGAGAGAGAATGTCTTGGGACAAAATAACTATGACATTCATTCATCATCTTTCCGAATCTGTGCCCTTTGCTGTGCCTGCTGTTTGCTTTGCTTTTCATTAATTCAATCTGTAAAAAGACATTTGATCTTTTAGAACAGCTCATAGGCTGACTCTTTGGTTCCTTGCACTCTAGGAAAGTTTCTCCCATTTATAAACAACGTATCTTTCAACTAACAGAAACCTCAATTAATAATCATTTTGCTCACAAGATGACTCTAGGGAACATTTACTCAGACACTGTGACTGTCACCACGGTTGCTGGAACTGAAGTTGCAGAGACAGATGAACTTTTCTCTCTTGTTTATTTTCCAAGTGGGGTGTCCCAATTAAAATAACTCCATTAAAAGTCCCTAGGCCTCAATGTAGGCTGTGTAATGGAGATCCTTTGAAACTCCTCTCTTCTTTACCCCGGGAAGGAAGGGAGGTGAAAGCTTGAATAAAAAGAAAAGAATTAAAAAATGAAAGAAAGCAACAAAATAAAAACCATATTTTTAACAAAAGGATTTTGAAAGCCTTGGAAAATGTGTTCACTCACATAAGGCCCCACTGTTTTAAACATATTTTACTATAATTTTTCCTTCAAAATCCTGACATTCGAAGTTGAACAGGGCTCTTTCAGTGTACAACCCCAGGACATGGAGAAATAAAAAGAACAGTATTCCAACGAATGCATACTCAGTGGGAATCATAATATCGCATAATTGCTTGAAATCCACAGGCTGATCCAATGCCATCCTCAGAAACATGCACGTTTCCCTTTGTTTTCTGACTTTGAGATATTTCCTTGCTTGAGGGCTTAACTCTTCAGCCGCTGCCCCCAGTTATTGAAGCATGATTCAAAATAAATGCAGAGCAGCCCTTCCTAAACCCACCCCAAATGTTGGATAAGATTCCCCCAATTTGCCAGCCTTTTTCCTGACAGAAACACAAACTATGATCTTCGAGGGTTCCTTTTCACCTATTTCCTTTCTCTACCTGTTTCTAAACACCACACACACACACACACACACACACAGCCCTTTAAATGTCTTTCTACAAGAAACTTTGAAAGAACAAAGAGTTGCCGTTTTAGAGCATGTAACGACATGTTTAAAAGTTCATCAACTTCCCCCTTAAAAAAAACAAAACCTGGCAATGAGTCTACAATAATAATTCAAAAAGATGTAGAGAAAAAAATCCTTAAGACTTCTTCCTCTGTAACATGATGTAAAGCACAAGTATACCACTGGTCTGGAAGTGATTACAACAGGCCACGAGACAAAAGATATTCCTGAACAGACGCTGCTGGCGATGGGCTCTATTCTTTCGTCAGCCTGTGAGGAAGAGGGTTTAGGAAGGTAAGTTCTCATCAATGCTAATAAGAGGCTCACCCCACTGCAAAGAATTCCCAAGGGTACACGTTCCAAGAATAAACCCCAAGTCCTGGGCCATAACCGATTGCATAAGCCCATTACAGGAATGTGTCCTCTTATTCAAGGTGAATGAGCCTTTCGGTGTTCCAGGCATTCCCTCCACCCGTCTCCCGTTTTCCCTCTGTCTCTGATTGTCATTGTCCCTGACCTTCCAAACAGGATCCCTGGAATGAAGAGAAGGAAGCGCTATATAAACATGTCATTCTAGAAGCATGAGTCATTCCTGAATCAGTTACCCTTTTCCCTATATAAGGGATGCCCAGTTCCTATCTAAGCTTCTTGAGTGCTGTTAGAAAGTCTTTCTTTGTTTTGTCTTTCCCTGTACTGTTCCCTGAGGACAAAGATTGAACTTTTTTTTCTATTCTTCTCAAAGCAATTCGGTTCTTGAGTTGGAGATTTAGTTCATAGAACATCAAGAATTACATTTTGCTTACTAGTATAGCATTGGAAGCTTCGGCCAGCCAACTCAAAGGGACACTACAATGCTATTTTATAATTAAGCAGAGCACCCGCTGGACCGCATGTTATAACAGATGTTTCCTGGCCCCAGGTACTAAGCCAGCACACAGCAAAACCGCCCAGAGCCTCTTCTTGAGCCAAGATGGGTCAGTGTCTGGAACAACTCCTGTCTAGTGTCTCTTACCGTAATTAGAGAATGAGGCTAGCTTTTGGTCATTAATGCCATTTGAAAAATAGCCATGGCTAAATTAAAAACAAGACAGAAAACAAAAGCGCATCAGAGTGCTTTTAAAATTGAAAAGCTTGATAAGAAAATGGAGACAATTTATTATTTCTACCCGTGCTTTAGACCTTATGTAAATTCTGTACGATGCTCTCTCTTCGACATGATTTGCAAAATTTTCGCTTCGTTTATAGAATGGATAAAATCAGAGTCTTCTTCTGCTTAGGCTGGAAGAGTTTTAGGTCAGTTAGTATCAGGAAATCAAACTCAGATGTGTAGAGAGGCCTGTTGGTAAATGGTCAAAGAATGCAAGGACAAGAAGAATCATTCTACTTTTTCTTTCCATTTTTCTTCCGTTTTCTTGTTTTCAATAAGAGACGTGGATACAGGAATATCTCTCACGACTCTGAGAAAACAGGCGTTCCAGCAGGTCTGACACTCAGGTGGTGTGCCCCTGAGGTTAGCACGGGCTTGGCCGTGGTGTGTGGCGTATGCCGCTCTGAGCCCACTCTGTGAGGCCCATCCCCGGCATCCCCTCCAGGACCCCTTGGACCTCCTCATGACCGACTGGAACAGAGCAGGGGTCCTCCAGGGTCTCGCTTTAGCACAAAGGTCTGTGTCCTTTCTGATAGGTCAGTCCTCATGCCTTAGTAGTTAAATATTTTTAATATCGCTCAGTACAGGTCTGTTGGCAAATAGCAACTGGTATTTTGTCTCTGTTAAGGATGGATTAAAAGGTCAGTGGAAATGGATGAGGTCACTGGAGCCCTGGAGAGCCCATGCCCTGTTGAAGGGGACATTTGTTACCAGTTGAGTAGGAATGTAGGTCTCCTGTGGCCATATCTGAGTTCTCAAGGGAAGGTGAAAACTGTGTTCTCATGTAAAGTTTCCAAGCTAAACTCTCACCTCGTTTAAACACTGTTAGGGGCAAACTAAGTGCTTTCTGTAGGCCAAATGTGACTTAGGTACTTCCAATGTGCCACCTTTTCCATTCCTGAGACATAGTGACTTGGCCGGAGATCACCCAAGTGACTAGTGGCAGGGCCAAAATGAAAACCTAGAGTTCCTGACTTCCTATCCAGTGAGATCTGACTTTCTTCAAAACCGGTCCTGTCATACCACTGAAAACTCTTCAAGAAGGAGGTGTAGGCTGCCTGCCCTAGGAAGCAGGAACTTAGGTAATTTTAGTATTACAGTACTTTATACTAGTATTTTCTCCCTCGCCAGAAAAGTAAAAACTAATTTCCAAGGCTGACATATAAAAATGGAAAAGATAAGCCGGGCTCGGTGGCTCAGCCTGTAATCCCACGCCTTTGGGAGGCTGAGGTTGAGT
>NW_007098597.1:33980-58816 GCF_000164805.1 Carlito syrichta | reverse complement strand
GCGGCCATTGCACTCCAGTCTGGGTGACAGAGTGAGACTCCAACTCAAAAAAAAAAAATGGAAAAGATGTCAACAGTTTCAGAGATAACTGAGGCCTCGCACAACTAAAGAAATGGTCGGTCTTCTGGCTGGTAGGACATTACTCTTTAAACACAGAAACTGGCCGAGTGTGGTGACTCAGCCTGTAATCCCAGCACTTTGGGAGGCCAAGGCGAGAGGATTACCTAAGCCTGGGGGTTCGAGACCAGCCTGGGTAACTTGGTGAGACCTCATCTCTAAAATAAATCACAAAAACTAGCCGGGAATGGTGGCGTGTGTCTGTAGTTCAGGCTACTTGGAAGGTTGAGGTGGAAGGATCACCTGAGCCCAGCAGGTCGAGGCTGTGGTGGCTGTGAGCGTGCTACTGCACTCCAGCCTGGGTGACAAGAGTGAGACTCCAACTCAAAAATATAAAAAAATAAACACAGAAACTGATAGAACTCCAAGAAGAACCAGGGTCAAAAACGCCCTATGGTCAAGGTGACCCTTAGCAGAGTTAGAAAGTCTCCACATCTCAAGAGACCTCATGGTTCAGAGTTGTATGATTTTGCAGACTTTCAGTGCTATGTGATCCTGAGACCAATCTATCCTTTTCACAGTTATTCCTTACCTTTTTTATGAAGCAAGGTTGTGCTAAAGTGAAGGCAAGTGTTTACACGAGGGGGACCCCCAGAAAAACCGAATTATCTTTTGAAGGATGGGCCTCTTTGTAGTACACCCAGAATTTGTTCCTCCAGATCAAATGGTCAACCAAAGTTTTTATCTGGAAGTTTTGAGAAGGTCTCGTCACGATTTTCAGAAGAAACATCCCAAGTTGTGGCTCTTCCACCATGACAGTGCACATGCCTGTGCCTTGCATGCTGAGTGTTCAGTGGGTTTTGACCAAAACGGGCATGACCCCCATGTCTCACCCTCCCTATTTACCCAGTCTCTCCCGAGTGACTTTTTTGTTTCCCGGATGAAAACGTCTTCAAAGGGAAATGTTTTGCTGTTGTGGAATAGGTGAAACAAAAAACGGCAGAAGCATTAAAAGGCGTCAAAACTGATGGGTTCGAAAATTGTTTTGATTCTATAGTAGAATGAAATTTAGTTTAAAAAAACTGTTTTGAGCAGTGGAAAAAGTGTCTCGATAGGTGTATTATTGCATCAAGCGGAGAGTGCTTTAAAGATGACTGAAGTTTAAACATGTAAGAATAAATACACAATTTTTTATAAATAAATTCTGGTTTGTTGGGTCCTCCTCATAAAGCAGACATGTGCACAAATTTAGCACATACTTACACTATAGCCTAGACCAGCATTCTCAAGTATCTGTTACTATCCCAACTTCTACGTGATTTGGCTTTCTCTCCTTGATTGCACTGCTATTCACTTTTTTTAAAAAAAATCAATGTGTTCCTTTTTCTTAAATAGAAAATGGTAAACTACTTGTGTTGGAATTGGATTTACATCAATGATTTAAGGCTGCACAGATCATTAATTACATAACCGACTTGAATAAAAATGTTGAAAGTGCCATGATAAATGCAAAGGGAGAGCTGTCCTAGAGTCAGCTGAGGGTTAGAGTGGAAAAAGCTTCACCCAGGATGTGATATTGGGTTGGGTTTTGAGGAGTGAGCAGGAGTTTTGAAGGTTGATAAGGAGGTGAAGGCAGAGGAAGCCACTTGCAGAGAGGCAGAAAGTCCTAAACTGTGTTGGGTATTTGGAGATGGTGAGTAATTCAGTATGACTAAAGCCAAGGACACACGAGGAGAGTGGCCAGAAAATCTGTGGTTTAAAATATAGTAGTACATAGTAGGATAGTCACTCTTCTTACCCTGGAGGTAAAGGAGCACTGCCAGAGCTTTCAAAGCAGGAGAGTGTCAGATCTACTGTTATGGGAACCTAATTTTGCCTACAACAGGCTGATTACCAAAGGGCCTGAAGCTGAGAAAGTCAATTAGAAAGCTGTTCAGCTGGGCACGGTGGTTCACGCCCATCATCTTAGCACTTTGGGAGGCCGAGGCGAGAGGATCGCCTGAGTCCAGGGATTCCAGACCAGCCTCGGCAGTTTGGCGAGATCTCGTCTCTACAAGAAATCAAAAAATTAGCCAGGCATGTTGGTGCACTCCTGTGGTTCCAGCTACTTGGAAGGCTGAAGTGGAAGGATCACCTGAGTCCAGCAGGTCGAGGCTGCGGTGGCTGTGAGCAGCGTGCCACTGCACTCCAGCCTGAGCAACTGTAACTTTCCGACTCAGAACGAAAAATTATACAAACGGAAACTGCTTGTTCTGAAAACCTTCATTTGATGATAATTGGATAATTTGAAAAGTGGTAGTACAAAAAGGCACAGAGCAGCACTTCAACCAGCTGCCACATCATTTCCTTGTATACAGTAAGACTGGGAAATCACTGGCTTGGAACCATGTGGACACAGGTCTCAATCTTGAGTATGCTACTTATTAGTCATTTTGGGCAAGTTACTGTTTAACCCTCTTAGCTGCTATGAGAAAGACACGATTCTGGGAGCTGGGAATATAATAATAAACAAACCCTGCCCTCAAAGAGCTTTTATTTCCTTTTCTGTAAAACTAAAAGATTTTGATCAGATATTATATATCGGCCACCCAGTAAAGTGCATGCCACGGAGTACCAAAATCTGTCATTGACCATATGCCAACTACTTTCTGTTCACTGATTCATTTAATTATGACATGAAACCTATGAGGCAGGCATTCATGTTGTCCCATTACACAGTTGGGAAAACTGAATTTAAGTGCTTTGTCCAAGTTATTGGGGAACAACCTGAGAGTCATCTAACTCTCAAAATGTTATGTTACATCTTCTTTCTTCTGGCAAAACTAAATGAGCTATGCAGACATAAGCAACTTTTTTCTTTGTTTTTTTTTTTGAGTTGAAGTCTTACTCTGTCGCTCAGACTGGAGTGCAGTGGCCGCTCCCGGCCACTGCAGCCTCGACCTGCTGGGCTTCAGTGATCCTTCCACCTCAGCCTTCCAAGTAGCTGGAACTACATGCGCGCGCTACCACGCCTGGCTAATTTTTTTATTTATAGTACAGATGAGGTCTCGCCAAGTTTCCCAGGCAGGTCTCGAAACCATGGGCTCAGGCAATCCACTCACCTCGGCCTCCCAAAGCGTGGGATTACAGGCTGAGCCACCAAGCCCGGCCCAACTTTTTTCTTAAAGCACTAAAATGTAAGCCAGGTGTGGTGGCTCATGTCTGTAATCCCAGCACTTCAGGAGGCCGAAGCAGGAGGATCACTTGAGGTCAGGAGCTTGAGACAAACTTGGGCAACAAAGTGAGATCTCTTCTCTACAAAAAGTGGAAAAATTATCCAGGTGTGGGGGTGCATGCCTGTCGTCCCAGGTACTTGGGAAGCTGAGGCAGGAGGATCACTTGAGCCCAGGAGTTTGAGGCCGTGGCAAGCCATGATCATGCTACTGTATTCCAACCTGGGTGATGGAGTGAGACTTTGTCTCAAAAAAAAAAGAAAAAGAAAAAGAAAAGAAAAGCCTTAAATGGAGTGAATGGAATAGAAGTCATCTTCTAAGAAAGGTGCTGGCTTAATTGAGATAATATGGCATATTAACACCAGAATAATCAAACCTGAAACTATCGAGATAGCCTTGGTATGAATCTCTTTAAATGATATTCCGAATGACTAAACCCAAGCTAATGTCCTAGAAGTGCTCATTCGTTCAGAAACTACCAGGGCTGCCCCTCCGCACTACCTGAGGAGTTGACCATGGATCTGCATGGTCATGCAGGTGGCCCTGGCTTCAGCTATGGCATTTCTTTCCTACCCCAAATCATTTTTGGAAGCAGGTGGGGTACAAAGTTCAGTGAGTCAAAAATTTAAATCAAAAGATATCAGGGTAATTTTTACTTTTAAAAAATGGAATGCAGCCAGACACGGTGGCTCACGCCTGTCATCCCAGCACTTTGGGCAGCCGAGGTGAGAGGATTGCCTGAGCCCAAGGGTTCAGGACCAGCCTGGGCAACATGGCGAGACCCGATCTCTACAATAAATCAAATAATTAATGGAGCGTGGTAGCGTGGGCCTGTATTTCCAGCTACTTGGAAGGCTGAAGTGGAAGGATCGCCTGAGCACAGCAGGTTCGGGCTACGGTGACTGTGAGCATGCCATTGCACTCCAGGCTGGCTGACAGAGCAAGACTCCAATTCAAAAAAAAATGGAATGCAACTGTTTGAAATCATTTTGGATTGGGACTCTCTACAACTCTACGACCTCTTTATGTCTGCTTCTTGGCTAGCACTTAAAATCTGGCCAAGCCCCATCTCTCTTCATTTTTTCCAGGATAACACTCAGCCCTTGCCCCTCTCTCATTTATTATGATACCACGATTGATCCAAGGCCTAAATCCTGTCAGCATTTCCCCATCACCTAAGAGACACACACCCACATTCATGTATGAACACAGGTTTCTTGCAACATTTTGACCTTCACTCCCAACCCACAGTCCATGGGCCATGCAGTTTCACACCTCTGGCCTCTGAACTCGCTGACGTTCCCTTCCCCAAGTTCACCTGGAAACTTCCTGCTCATCTTTAAACACACAGCTCAAGAGTCGTTTCCTCTGAGAAGCCTTTCATGTCCTTTCCATCCTGGTCTTTGCACCTACAAGACTTTGTTATGGAATCTGTCACACTAACTGACTTTTCCTTGTTACCGTGCTTGTTTCCCCTGGGAGACTCTAGTGCCCTCAAAAAAATGCATTTTTCCTTTCCATTTTCGCAGCCCCAGTAGAGCATAGGCATTGAATGGGAGCCCAGTCAACAGATTTGAATCCAGTTGTCATTGTCGTGGCTATGAACCCATGGTTAGTGGACTGTCACAGGAGTATAATTTGTTGGTAAGTGTTCACTTAGCATTTAGAGTGGTGGAAGGAGAGGAAACCAGAACTCCTTGCTGATTCTGATGCACAGAAAAGAGGACCCTCTACAATAAGATGCAAAGAAGACAAGCTAGAGAATCCCGAAATGTGTTCACTTTGCCACTCTTGGATGCAAGAGACTGGAATTTTAGTGCAGGCCAAGTCACTTATCTCAGAGGTCCTGACAAATTTTCTGGGACAAATAAAAGAAATGAATAAAATTAAAGTCTGTGGTCAGAAGGTTACAGAAAGGAAAGACACACATATCCACCAGGGAATAGGAAGTGGTCTTGTCTTTTGCAGCAGGGCTGTCTAATAAATCTGGAGAGTTTTATTGACTTCATAGGCGCAAAAATAACCACCCGGAGAAGACATCGGGTTTCACTTATTTTTTGGAAAGTAATTTTTCACAGACGCGAGGTTAAAAGAAAGTGGTTGCACAGGCCTCGGCTGTGGTGGTGTGTCTTCTGGTATGCAGAATGCAACTGGATCTCAATCCTGGGACGATGCCCAGATTCAGGGGTCTAAAGCCTCTGTTGAAAGCAATGAGGACAGAGTGTTGCCAAAATTTTATATATGCAACTGTAGATCAATTGTCTTAGTGCAAGAGGAGACTTTGATCAAGAGCGTCTGGAGGGAGGGTTTTCGTTAAACGCTGTTTTCAGCCCTTAATTCTACAGTGTTTACATCTACTTGTTCCTAAGTCTACTACAGGCCTTGAATGGCCCTGACGTAAAGGAGCCCTTCCCTAAGCCCATGTCTGGCTGTCAGGCATCAGTGGTGACTGGTGTGGAAGGAGTTCCTGGATATACTGGGTACAGTTTGGGAGGTTTCCCTCCTATGCCTCAGTTCCTGGTCTCACGTTAGACCAGTCAAAAAGGAACACACTTGATGCTCTCTCCCTCCTGCCTCACGTCTGTGATTCATTAGAACAACTTTAAAACGTCTCCTACACGAAGACAAGCTTTCCTAAGAAAGGAATTGATAAGAGCATATGCTTGTTGGATGAGTTCTTCCTGGAAAAAGTGGTGTCTGGCCAAGCATAGAAAAGTCAGCCAGTCTTAGAAGGCATCCACGTCCACTTCTGAATTCCTTCAAATGTCCTCATAATCATGGAAAAGATAGGAACGAGGTAATATTTACAAGGTTTGACAGCTTTCACGTTCAGTCCTCACGGTCAACCTACCAGAACCTTACCCATAGGGTGGGGATAACTTTTGTACTGCTGCGTTTCTTCTATAAATCAACAGGAACATGGATCGAGTCACCGTGGTCTGACCATACTTGGTGGCGAGTGGAGTGTCCTGGTGTGTGGGAGGAGAGGTTCTCCTCAGAGCCTTCAGCAATCTCCAGAAAATGGAACGGGGGTCTGAGAATGAGCGGAATTACCAATGAATTAGGAAGTAGAAAATAAATAAAATGGAAAGCTACTCTAGCTGAAATACACACCTTATCTTAGAGTGACCAAAAAAAACTTATTTTTTAGCAGCAGAATCCTGATTCAAAGCGAAATCTTAAATAAGACAGCAAACATTTACTTAGTTCTTGGCATGTGCAGGACACTGGGCTAAGCACTATGCATGTGTAGTGTTATTTAATTTAATCTTCACCACTCCAAAATAGGCACTGTTCTTATGCCTATGTCACAGACACGGAAAGTGAGAAATCAGTCTGCTCCAAGGAACATAATATATAACCCACTGTATGAATCAGATCAAAATGGGGTTCTATGCTGGAATTAGGATTGGAATACCAAGAACCTTTAATCCTCTGCTTCGTGCTCCTCCATCAATTTCCCGTCTCTCTGGACCAACCCTGTATGGAGCAGAGTTGGATATTCTTTTCACTAGGTAATCCTCACAATCTCTTTCCAGCCTAATGCCTAATTCTGGAGATGTAAATCATAGTGGCGGTCAAAACGTGCTCCATGGCCGGGCGCGGCGGCTCACGCCTGCAATCCCAGTACTTTGGGAGGCAGAAGTGAGAGGATTGCCTGAGTTCAGGGGTTCGAGACCAGTCTGGGCAACTTGGCGAAACCGTGTCTCTACAATAAATCCAAAAAATTAGCCAGGTGTGGTGTAGTTCCAGCTACTTAGAAGGCTGGGGAAGAAGGATTGCCTGAGCCCAGCAGGTTGAGGCTGTGGTGGCCATGAGCGTGCCACTGCACTCCAGCCTGGGTGATGGAATAAGACTCCAACTCAAAAAAAAAAAAAAAAGTGACCCTTAAGACTGGATGTTGGCAGACCTTACCCTTCCTTAAAGGGCTGGCTCAGGGTCCCTTTTATACACCTTTAAAAAATAGATTTTTTAAAAACTACTTTGATCCAATAAACGTAGGAATGAAATAAAAAAATTGTACAGATGTGGACATTCCAATGCTGTAAGATTAAATTGTTCATAATAAAACAACAGTGCTAAAAAGTCAAGGCCAACTTCTATTTCTTGAATAATTAAGCTATTAGGTATTCTATCACTAGCACATTTTCTTAGATATTCACTGACAGCTTGTCTCTAATAAATCTAGCTAGATGCAAGCATTAGGTGTTAGAATTTTCGCCTCTCGCATGAATTGAATGTCTGTCTGGGCAGTTGGCTCACCCAGAGCAAGGGGAGTTCATCGAGCAAAGGGAGAGACTTTTGATCTCTTTGTTAGTTTTCCGCAAAGAGAAAAAAACTTCACAGGCTGAACCTCTTAACTCCTAACTCACATCAGACATTCTCGAATCGCATGATTGGAATATTGCTAAGAGGGTGGGGAGACAGGCTATTTCTTACAGTATGGCTGGGGATGTAAATGGGTATAAAATTATTGGAGGACAATTTGGCAGCAGCTATTAAAAAAGAGATGTTCGTACCCTTTGTCCCGACGATAACTCACCTTCTGAGAATTCACTGTAGAGAAATACTCTTACAACGGCTCAAAGATTTGCTTAAGTGCAAAATGATGTTTGCAAGAATGTGTGTCACAGGGAAAACTGGAAAGAACCCGAATGAACATTAACAGGCGTTGGTTAAGGAAAGTGTGGTTCAACCATACAGTATACAATACCAAGAAGCTTTTAAAAAGAAAGTTGAAAAGAAGACCAACATGGAAAGATGTCTAAGATGGATTGCTAGTTGGAAAACAGCACACTTTTGAGCTGAGAGTATAAGCCCATCTTTTGCAAAAATAATAAATGAAATGTTAATATATGCCTTGAAAAAAAATGTTAACTGCTTTTCTCAGCTACGTGGAATGATGAAACATGTTCACTTTCTATGCCCTATGTTATAATGTTCCAAATTGTTTATGTGTGTGCATGTATATGTGTATGCTGTTACTTTTATAATCAGAAAAAAAATAAATGTTTCTGTGACGTGGTTCCTTGAGAGTCCTCTTAGCAATGTGTGGAAGCCTAGTTCAAGTCCATCAACTTTACTGTAAAACAAAACTTAGCTGACACTGGAACAGTGATACCACTTAACCCAAAAAAGTTTCACTCTTCTGGTCTTTAGAGTGTATAAACCATTGTAATAATTAGCCCACGATGGAGTGTTCTTTCAAGTTGGAGCAAAGGCAAATAAATGTAAACTGAAGCCACTTTTTGAACCTCTGCCATGGTTAAGAAAGCACAGTGGACAACCAGAGACTCAGCTGAGTCTTCTTAGTACTAAGGGTGACTTGTCAGGCTGGGGGTAGAGAGGTGTCCATCCAAGACAAAGATTTTGGTTTTAATTTCTAGACTTTGATCAGGCTAAAATTTGGTGCAGTCTTTCTAGCTCAATGTGGTGCAATTTCTCTAGCAGATCCCCATTTTAGGGGCTTTATAGCCTGTGCAATTAAGGAGACTCTTCATTTAAAAAAAAGAATGCAGAGTTACAAATATCAAATTGGGCCCAGGAGTTTGGAAGAGGCCCTGAAGAAGGAATAGCCCTCAGACTGAGCTTCCTTGCCATCTCAGTGAATCCTTGCTTCCCTGACCCAAAGTTCTTAAACCACGATAACACAGGACAGTACCAGGTACGCTTCCTTCCTTTCAGAATTATCGTGCCAGGGCAGAGTTTCCAAACCACTTTCAGTGAAAACTAGGGACAGCACCCTGAGCCTTGGGAGACTGTGATCTGAGTTTCTGTGGATGGAAATGCTCTGAAGAAGTTCTGTTTGCTGACAATGGCAGACACCCAGTTCTTGATGTGAATAACACTATGACAGCCAGAGTTGGGAAAGATATAGATTAGATCATCAATCTAGATTCAAGTCCAAGTCAGGATGGTTCACCACTGTAGTCATTCCAAGCCGTTGTCCAGGCAGCTTTGAAATGTCTCCAGGGCCTCTTAGAAGGCTATTCCCGCCTCTGGTTCCTGGGCAAATGTTGAGGTGTTTGATTTTTTTTAAAAGACATATTAGAGTTGGAGCCACACCACTACTTAATTATATCCACTTGCCTAGATTTTTATCAGTGTTTCCACATGAAGAAAACAACTGAGTGTAAAGAAACCCTTGTATCTCTGGCATAAAGTGGCCATCAAAGAACAAATCACTGATTTTTTTTTCTATTACCTTATATTTCAACATTGGTGGTGAGCTTTTTTGTTTTAAAGTAAAAAAGCAGTCTAGCTGGGGTTCTCCTTAGCCAACATTACCAGGATTGAGTGTTTTTTAAAAGGTGTTTTTGTTAATGTTTTTTTGTTTTGTTTTTTTTTGAGTTGGGGTCTCACTCTGCCACCCAGACTGGAGTGCAGTGGCACGCTCACGGCCACTGCAGCTTCGACCTGCTGGGTTCAGGAGATCCTTCTGTCTCAACCTTCCAAGTAGCTGGAACCACAGACCTGTGCCACCATACCCAGCTAATTGTTTGATTTATTATAGAGACAAGGTCTTGCCATGTTGCCCGGGCTGGTCTTGAAACCCTGGACTCAGGCAATCCTCTCCCTTCCGCCTCCCAAAGTGCTGGCATGAGCCACTGAGCCCAGCTTGCTTTTGTTAATGGAAAGAAAGTAGCTTCCTCTGTTGTTGGTAAACCTTATTTGTTCCCAACTTTTACTTTAGGCTGTTATAGGGCTATAAAAATGAGAAATCTTAAAATCAAGATTTATTTATGAATGTTTTTCTTTAACTTCACATTGAATGATCTAATCTCCCAAATGATTTTGGTGGCTACCCTTTTTTTTTTTTTTTGAGTCAGAGTCTCACTCTGTCGCCTAGGCTGGAGTGCAGTGGCACGCTCAAACTGCTGCAGCCTCGACCTGCTGGACTCAGGGGATCTTTCTGTCTCAGCCTCCCAAGTATCTGGGACTAGGTGCATGCCACCATGCCTGGCTAATTTTTTTATTTATTGTAGAGAAGAGGTCTAGCCAAGTTGCCCAGGCTGGCCTTGAATTTCTGGACTCAAGCAATCTTCTTGCCTCAGCCTCCCAAAGTGCTGGGATTACATGCATGAGTCACTGTGCCTGACCTGGTGGCTACTCTTGAATAGCAAAGGGCTGGATTGTTCTAATTTGTATAGCAAAGACCAGGATTGTTTGGGCATAAAACCTTTGTAGACTTGAATTAATACTATTATTGATGAATGCATGTTACACATTCTTAGTGAAATCATTTATGTGTATATATGGTGTGGTTTGCTTGTTCTTGAAAGTATTCAAAACAATTCTGTTTTGATAAGTAATACTACTAGCAAATACAAAGGCACTGAAGACTAATTTCACATTTGAATATTTGTATTTGAAAGTCGATTTCCTCATCTAGTGGGTACAATGTACACTATCTGGGCAATGGATACGCTAAAAGCCCAGACTTCATCACTAGAGCACTATGTCCATGTAACAAAACCGCACTTTTCTTCTTAAATCTATAAAAACAATAGTAAAAAAAGAAAAGCTATTTCTGTTTTGACCAAGACAACTGGGTGCTAAGTTTACTGGTAACAGTGACAGCAATACTAGTAATGGGCTCTTTTAGCAACAAGCAACTCTCAAATACCCCCTTTGTTTGTTTGAAGAATTCTGAAAGATGCGTCCCAGTTAATCAACTATCAAGGAACTAACTATAAATGTTATCTGAGTTGAACGTACCTGAATTTAATTAGATTAAAAAGTTGACTGGAAATTCATTTCAAGTGTGCTCATCAAAAAATAAAGGTATTTGAAAATAGAGGAGAGAAACATGATTATGGAAGACAAATATAATTTGAAACTTCTTGAACCTGGAAAAATGGTTTAAAGATAGAAATGCTGAAGGTAGCCGGGCTCAGTGGCTCAGCCTGTAATCCTGCGCTTTGGGAGGCTGAGGTGAGTTGATTGCCTGAGCCCGCAGGTTCGAGACCCGCCTGGGCAATTTGGCCAGACCTCATCTCTACAATAAATCAAAAAATTAGCCAGGCATGGTAGCACGTGCTTACAGTTCCAGCTACTTGGAAGGCTGAGGCGGAAGGATCGCCGGAGCCCAGCAGGTGGAGGCTGCAGTGGCCAGGAGCAGCGACTGCACTCCAGTCTGGGCGACAGAGTGAGACTCCAACTCAAAAAAAAAAAAAAGAAATGCTGAAAGTAGTTGGGCGCAGTGACTCACGCCTGTAATCCCAGCACATTGGGAGGCAGAGGCAAGAGGACTGCCTGAGCTCAGAAGTTCGAGACCAATCTGGGAAACATGACAAGACCTCGTCTCTACAATAAATCAAAAAATTAGCCGGGCACGATGGTGCATGCCTGTGGTTCCAGCTACTTGGAAGGCTGAGATGGAAGGATCACCTGAGCCCAGCAGGTCGAGACTGTAGTGGTTATTAGCATGCCACTGCACTCCAGCCTGAGAGACAGAGTGAGACTTGGATTTAAAAAAAAAAAAAGAATGCCGAAGGTAGAGGGATTTTATTTTTCTTTTAAAAATAGTCAAAACAATATAGCTATCCCTGGGATTTCCTGTGACATTCTCCTTTCAGAGGAGTACTCCTCCACATGAACAAATAAAAATTACTGAAAGGCACAAAACTACCAAATGTTCGATGTCGTTGAAAATCACTATATGAATATTTTTCCAACCCTCAAAATATAATTTGCAAAAAGATTTTCTGTATGATTTGTGAATGTACTTAAATATAATCTCATAAAGAATTGCAAGTATTTTAATTGCACATTAACCAAGTTCTCCTTAGTAAAAATAATAAAATTAGGTGAATTTAGAACTTTCCAGAAAACTGTGGACTGTGTAATAAAAAGTTAATACTGCTAGTGACCTCAACAATGTGGGCTACACTAAACTCCTTACTGGCAAATAAATTGTAAGCTGTTAAATGGATGGATATCTGTCCTGAATGGCATGCTTTAGATAGGGCCGGGCTTAATGAGTGTTTCTGAAACAAATGATTTCAGGTAGATCTCAGATGGTTCACTGCTTGATATATATTTTCCTGATTGTCTTTATTAGTTTTCTCTCTCTTAAGTAGTAACTAACCACGTGACATCAATTGTTGTACATTTATAATTTTCTCTGTGTTAATGAGCACTTTCAAATGTCTTCTGAAAATGAACATGTCTATATTGGTTAGGAATTTGGCTTAAAAAAAAATTAACTTGCTCATGCAATTGTTAAAACCCTGAAATTAGCCAGGCATGGTGGTGTGCACCTGTAGTCCCAGCTACTCAGGAGTTTGAGACAGAAGGATCGCTGGAACCCAAGAAGTTGAAGCTGGAGTGAGTTGTGATTGTGCAACAGAGTAAGACCCCAACTCAAAAAAAAAAAAAAAATCTGGTGGTAGAATAGATCAACAGCATTGATAGGAATGTCTTTCTTCAGATCTAAGCTTCACTACTTTCTGTGCTGCTTCCATTCTTAGGCAGATATAGGGTCAAAGATGAAACCATTTGGTAACCCCAGGTAGAAGGAGAGTGCTTTCTTCACACTAGAAGCTGACTTCCTGTGGTCCTAGCATGGGACACATTCCTGAACCATATCATAGTGCTGCAGTGGCATGCTATATATTAGCTTCTTGCGGCTGCCGTAACAAGTTCTTGAAAACTTGGTGGCTTAAGACAACAGAAATGTATTCTCTCACTTTCTGAAGAACATTGGTCCAAGGTCCAGGTGTCTCTTCCTGCTTCTGATGCCTCCAGGCATATCACTCTGATCTGTCCCTTTGTGGTCACATTGCTTCCTTCTCATATCTGCATGCCTCCTTGGTGTGTCTGTGTCACATTGCCCTCTGCCCAACCTATAAGGGCCACATGATCATATTTCTGGCCCATGAGGATAACCCAGAAGGATCTCAGGATCCTTAACCTAATTCCCACTGCAAAGATCTTTTACCCAAACAAGGTGACATTCACAAACTCCAGGGGGTAGGATACAGACATATCTTTTGGGAGCCACTATTCCACCCACTACTGCTGCTAAATGTTTAACCACCTCCTTGGCGGGAAAGAGAAACCCTGATAATATCACATTTGCCTAGTTCTTTAGTATAAATATTGCCACTGTGGCCAGTTTCAAGCTATCAAAGAGAAGTCACTGGACATGGCATTGGGAAGAGACATGCAGCTGTTCACCAACACACAGGTCCAATAGATGGAAGTAACCACAAAAGCCTCAGAATGGTAAAATGTAGTCAAATTATTAGAAAGAGATACGGTTTGAGTATTATTACCTCCATTCTTTTTTTATTTTATTTTTTTGAGTCGGAGACTCACTCTGTCGCCCAGGCTGGAGTGCAGTGGCATGTTCATGGCCACCGCAGACTCACTCTCGACCTGCTGGGCTCTGGCGATCCTTCCGCCTCAGCCTTCCAAGTAGCTGGAACTACAGGTGCACACCACCATTCCCCGCTAGTTTCTTGATTTATTGTAGAGACAAGGTCGCACCAAGTTGCCCAGGCTAGTCTGGAACCCCTGGGTTCAGGCAACCCTCTTGCCTTGGCCTCCTAAAGTGCTGGAATTACAGGTATGAGCCACTGCACCCGGTCTCCATTTTTTTTTTTTTTTTTGAGTTGGAGTCACACTCTGTCACCCAGACTGGAGTGCGTCGGCACGCTCCCGGCCACCGCAGCCTTGACCTGCTGGGCTCTGGCGATCCTTCCGCCTCAGCCTTCCAAGTAACTGGAACTACAGGTGCGCGCTACCACGCCCGGCTAATTTTTTGATCTGTTGTAGAGATGAGGTCTCATCAAGTTGCCCAGGCGGGTCTCGAACCCGCGGGCTCAGGCAATCTACTCACTTCGGCCTCCCAAAGTGCTGGGATTACAGGCTGAGCCACGGAGCCCGGCCCCTCCATTCTTAATATTACTCATTTAACTATAAGTGTCTATGCTTCCACTTTTAATAGTGATTGTGTTTGACAACTGGCTTACAACATTTCTGAACGTTTCCCCTTTGGTTTTGATGAGCCAGTATGAGCTGGCTCCACAACACCACTGGATGGAATGTGCTGTTTGAGGAGGCCTGAGTCATAGAGCCTGGGTAAGGGGGGAGCGGGGGTGAGGTCTGCGATATCCAAACCGCATGAACCAGAAACGGGGTGTGTGGCTTAAGAGAAAACTAGGACGCTACTACCCAAAGAAAGGGAAAGGAAGATTAGGAGACAAAAACAACAAACGTGCCTCCGTATCATTGTTTAAACATATTTTTAATGATTTCACACCAAAGGAAAAAGTTTTCGCAAAGTTCAAAAGAGTTACAGGGTTGAGTATGCTGGGTATGCATGACCTGCAAATCAGATTCTCTCCACGTAAAGAAAAACCATGATTTTTAATTCTCATTTTAGTGAGCTCACATCTGTTTTTAGAACTGGATACATTTATCCCGAAGTGATCAGGTTCAGCAAAAAGAGATGAACCATTGGTGTTTTTAAAAAGTACCACTTTAAACAATATTAACAGCTTTATTGAGGTATAATTCACACACCACGCAATTCACCCATTGAAGGGGCAAAATTCAATGATGTTTAATACAATCGCACAACTGTGGGACCATTACCACAATTAATTTTAGAACATTTTCATTACTCCACAAAGAAACTCTTCCTCCTTCTACTGTCTCCTCCAACCTAACCACCAACCTAGTTTATGTCTTTATAGATTCGCCTATTCTAGGAATTTCATAGATGCAGAATCCTGTGTGTCCTTTTCTGAAAGGCTTCTTTTACCCAGCACGATGCTTTAAGGCATGTATCAATATTTCATTTCTTTGTATCACCAGTACCATTCCATTACATGGATGTACCACATTATGTTTACCCATTCATTAGTTGCACATTTGAATTCCTTTCCCTTTTGGGCTATTATGAAAAACAGCCTATAAAAGGCTTTTACAAGTTTTTAGGTGGACATAAGTTTCCATTACTCTTAAACCCATGGTCTTTAAGTTAAATTTTTTTAGCAAGGTTTCTTATTTTCCACATGGGTAAGGAAACTGTCATTTAGGACTTAGTTCAGAAATGCCTCGTGTAGAATTCCAAATCTCGTAACTATTGGGTCACCACCCCCAACCCTGCTATTTCTTGGTAGGGAGGAACAAGGTTCTGTCTGCCAGGAGAACACAGGCACTGACTTGGGGCTCACAGATCGCTGTGCAAGGGTGACCGAATTCCCTCTGCAACACCAAAGACCCACAACAGGCTCACAGCAACCAACCCGGCACAGTGTTCCTTTGTAAAGTGCACAGAATAATAAAAGCAAAACCTTAGTCTTTGACCTGGAAATCAGAGTCACGGGATTTGAGAAACTTGCATAAAAGAAAGCGGTAAAAATAGCTTCCCTGACAGAAGCCAGTGGAGAAGTTCGTTTTCTCCCTTGTGTGACTTGGGGGCATTCTTTGGTGTGTCCTGCAGACCTGCAATGAAAAAAAGGGCCCTATATTAATTTACTTGGCAACTTTCTTCCAAGAAATTCAGAATGTCTCAAACAGTCTTTCACTCATTCCCCTAAGGGAGTGTGCATAACGTGCATAAGAAATTGCTTCTTTTAAAATTTACACTCTCCAGTTAGCCGGTCCTGGGCAGAAATAGAACTAGGAAAGCAGACCTCCTGACCAAACATTCCGCTATAATATTTTCAGTGAGGGTCCATAAATCAATGCAGATCCTTAAAAACAGGATCTCTCCATAATATCCCCACGTCTCTGCTCACTGATGACTGACGCTCCTTTCACCAAGAGCAAAAGTTTCCCTTCCAATAGAATCCACTGGTGTGGCATGTACCATAAAGTTGAAGTCTATCACTTGCTTATAATTAAGTGCTCAGGTCCACCCAGACTTTCAGACAGACTGTCCAGTTTTACTTACTCTCCGGTTCAGCCCTCCTTACTCACCCCTTGTGAGAGCCCCTTAAGAATCCTAGCTCAGCACAGAGGAGGAGACTGGTTCACAAACTCTCGGGAGAAAACTGGAAGCTCGTCAGCCCACCGTTGCTTCTTGCTGTGTTTCTGTGTTGCTTTTCCATGGGTTGCACTGCCCCTCAGGGTCTTGCTGAGGACTCATTCTCCACTCTGCTCCAGTTTCCCAAAGCCCACCACACGCAGGGCTGAACCCAGCCCTCCACCCTGGCACTTAGGTCCTTATGGCGGGCTTTCCTCAAGATATTCTTATTGTGAGGTTCGCAACGTCCATCCCCGAGAAAAGAAAATCTTGGTCAGGGCCACGCTAGCTCATGTGGAATCTCAGGGCATCACACCTGGAAAGTCCTTGTGGCATTCTTCCCACTCCACTCCCAGAAGGCCTCTCTGAGATCCATAACTTCCCTCCTAAGGATTATCAGAGAATGGGAAGTCTTGATCCAGGTAGCAACCAAAACCGTGTCCCAGGTTGCCTTCAGCCATACCGGTGTCCCAGGTTGCCTTCAGCCTTGGATCTATTTTGTTTGGGCTCCCATAACCTCAACATGTACGTTATTTAAAATTTGTATGAGCTGTCAGCTAGAACTGGTTATGTAGTTTGTGAGGGGCCAGGGCAACATGAAAATCCGGGCCTCTTGTTGAAAATTAAAAGAATTTCAAAGCCGGGCTCGGTGGCTCAGCCTGTAATCCCGTGCCTTTGGGAGGCCGAGGTGAGTGGATTGCCTGAGCCCACGGGTTCGAGACCCACCTGGGCAACTTGGTGAGACCTCATCTCTACAATAAATCAAAAAATCAGCCTGGTGTGGTAGCGCGCGCCTGTAATTCCGGCTACTCGGAAGGCTGAGGCGGAAGGATCGCCGGAGCCCAGCAGGTCAAGGCTGCGGCGGCCGGGAGCGCAGTCTGGGCAACGGAGTGAAACTCCAACTGAAAAAAAAAAAAAAAAAATTTCAAGATGGCGACAGCAGAACATTCAACCAAATGTGGGGCACATCTAAGTGCATGGTCCCATGTGATGGCAGAGGCTGCACACACAGGAGGCTGGCCCTGTAGTCAAAAGTGTAAAAGCAAAAGACTCACCAACTGGAAAATCTGGTGACCCTGGGTTTGCCTCTCCAAATGACAGCACAAAATTGATTGGCGCCCAATGGCAGTTAGTATGAGTTTTCTGTAGCTGCCATAACAAAATAGCACAGATTGGGTGGCTTCAGCAACAGAAATGGATTTTCTAACAATTCTAAAGGCTCAAGTCTGAGATCAGGTGTCAGTGGGTCTGGTTTCTTCCGAGGGCTTTTTCCTTCCAAATGGCTTCCTTCTTCCTGTGTCTTCATGTGGTCCTCCCTCTGGATATGGCTATGTCCTAATCTCTTTTTGATTTTTTTGTTTTTTGAGTCGGAATTGCACTCTGTTGCCCAGACTGGAGTGCAGTGACATGCTCATGGCCACCACAGCCTCGACCTGCTGGGCTCAGGCAATCTTTCTGCCTCAGACTTCCAAGTAGCTGGAACTACAGGCATGCGCCATCACGGCCAGCTATTTTTTTTTTTTATTTGTTGTAGAGACGAGGTCTCACCAAGTTGCCCAGGCTGGTCTCAAACCGCGGGGCTGAGGCAATCCTCTCACCTTGACCTCCCAAAGTGCTGGGATGACAGGCATGAGCCACCTCACCTGGCTTAGGTACCCTTTCAGAAGGTCCTATTTCCAAATGTGGTCACATTCTAAGATACTAGACGTCAGGGGTTCAACATATGAATCTTGGAGGGACACAATTCAGACCGTAACATCGCTGTTCACTTTGAGGTGACAGCACAGCGCTCCAAGCCACAGCACTCACCCCAACCCCCACACACGCTCACACATGTCATTGTCGCCTCCCTAAGACACAGGCCAGTTGCCATTGATCAACTCACTTGTGTGGCTGTTCTTCTTCCTGGTCCACCTCTCTCATTTGTTTCTATTTGATTTTACTGAGCCAGGGTCTCACTCTGCTGCCCAGGCTACCGTGCGGTGGTACAATAACATCTCACTACAGCCTCGATCTCCTGGGCTCAGGCAATCCTTCCACCTCAGCCTCCCAAGTAGCTGGAACTACAAGCATGCGCCACCATGCCTGGCTAATTTTTGTAAAGACCAGGTCTCGCTATGTTGCTCAGGCTGGTCCCTAACTCCTGGGCTCAAGCAATACTCTTGCCTCGGCCTCCCAGAGTGCTGGGATTACAGGCGTGAGCCACCGCGTCCGGCTCACCTCTCTCACTGCATAGAATTAGTGAGGCTGTCTACTACAGGACAATGGCTGCACACTCCTGCACATCTGAAAACTGGGTTGTTGCTCGTGTGACCCTTCACAGGCCGGTCATCCCCTTCTTTAAAAAAATAAATAAATGAAATCAAGAAAACCAAAGTCATTACATAGAGATAACCCAGTGCACTGTCGAAGAAAAAAATTGCCATGAGGTATAACTGACTGCCCAGCTCAGAGACTACACTTGCAGGTTTTTGTACAGAAAAACGCTCAGCGGCTACATAATTATTCCAAATCACCTGACTGAACAGGGGATGGCCCTAAATTTCAATGGAAACCCAACCCCTTAGAGAGAACATACTCTCAAATTGGTCTTTGTACCTATTTGTAGAAAAATGTTAGCCAGATTATAGCTGCAAACTCTGCTAATTCTGGGGACGTTTTTGGTCTCGTGCCTGAAACCACTGAAGCATATATTCACACCTACCACATGTAACACTTAGTAGCAGAATTTCCAGCACAATACGTTAGGACTTTATTTTTAAAAGAAACAGAGCAGAGACCGAAGCCCTGCTCACTCGGCAGCTTTCTTGCAGGAGGCGCCACAAAAGGTTGGGGAGGGTGTCTGTGCTGAAAAGAGGTGTGTGTGTGTGTGTGTGTGTGTGTGTGTGTGTGTGTGTGTGTGTATATATATATATATTTGAATCAGAGTCTCACTCTGCCACCCAGGCTGGAGCACAGTGGCGTGCTCATGGCCACCACAGCCTCCACCTGCTGGGCTCAGGCGATCCTTCTGCCTCAGCCTTCCCATAGCTGGAACCACACGTGTGCGCCACCACACCTGGCTAGTTTTTTAAATTTATTGTAGAGACGAGCTCTCACCAAATTGCCCAGGCTGGTCTCAAACCCCTGGGCTCAGGCAATCCTCTCGCCCCTGTCTCCCAAAGTGCTGGGATGACAGGCATGAGCCACCATGCCCAGCTAGGAGGTATATTTTTTAAAAGAAAAGAGACACTAATGTCTTTGCTCAGAATCGGAGCATTCATAATGCTGAGACAGATAAGATTTGCACCCACATATAAATAGAAAAAACAATGTCAAATTAGTATATCCCAATCAATATTGTATTTAGGAAAAGAACTTAAAACCATGTTACTCTCACTCATACATTTTAAGACAAGGAAAGGGAGGTTCTGAAATGTTCAAAGACTTGCCCCAGATGGGCAGTGCACCTGAAATGCAAACCTTTTCTTTCCTGCCGGTGTACTCCCCAGCCCACCGGGCTACTTTTAAACAAGCATTGTCCTGTCCGCCTAAAGTGCATGGAAAAAAAAAAAGACGATGCCCCGCTCTCTCTCCACCAGAGTCTTATTTAGACCCCAGAGCCGAGAATGCAAAGGCTATTTCAACTTCAGCTCCCTTCACAAACAGTCCCCTGGCTGGTGGTCCCCGGGCCTGGCCGCCCGCGGTCTCCTGGCAGCTCGCGAGCACCGGCGGCCGGTCGGACACCAGGGGGCGCGGCAGCCTTGGCCCTGACATTGAGACGGGCTCTGCAGCCTGGCTGGGCCTTCGAGACCATCGACTCCTCTCCCCTCCCAGGCTCTCACGGGAACCGGCCCGCTCCCCAGCGCTCGTCGTCGCCTGCAAGCCGTCCTGGGCTTCCTCCCCACTATCTCCGACCTGCTGGCGCAGGGCTGCAGCAGGCTCAGAGGCACCAGCCCCTCTCCGGGCTGCTCCTCTGCTAAAAAGCCGGGGAGACCCCAGCACGGGCCCCCCGTTTGTTCTCGCTTGGAGACCCCTACATCCAGGATGCTTTCAGCGATTCCTCCAGAATGAAGAACCCTCAGGGACAGGACAAGCTTCCTGGAGGAATTGTTGCATCCATCCTGTAATAGTTTTCCCCTTCACACACACACAAAATAATACCAAACACACGCAATCATCTGTTCCGGGAAAATCAAGTCACACAACACCCATCTGTCTCACACCCCTGCCTCCTCCCGGCCCTGGCTGCTCTGAGGACAGCCTTCGGTGGCTAGTACCTACCCAAAGGGACAGGTTTCCACATCCCTTTGTCATGCACTTGCTATTCTCACAGACCCACTGTGCACCCCGGGCAGGACAGCCATCTTTTTGTGCCCGAACCAACCTGTGTGTCCTCCAGCAGAAATAAGTCCACGCCACCACTCCACACTGGCCAGAGTCTCCCAGTGCTCCCAGCTTTTGCAGATAAATGAGCATCCTCTTCTACTTTAAGACACATCCCTAACCCTGCCCCTGTAGACCCCCCCACACACAGTGCAAACCCCCAGATGCCAAAAACACACCCTTTGCAAAGAACCCTAACCTTCCCCACTCCAGACTGAAGGGCCACAGACTCCTTCCTGTGCAGACCTCTGAAAAGCAGCTGCCGTGTTTACACAGAGAGTTCAAGTTTACACGCTTCTTTCCCTGGCTCTCACTGCAGTCTCTCAACAATCCTGGGTGATAGGCAGGGACATCTAAAGATGAAGACACTCGCCACAGTACCAGATCTAGTGCAGGGAGAGGTTGCACGGGGGTCCTGGATCACAGGGCACGGGGTCAGTGGCCTCCGACTGCACCAAGGCCTGGAAGGAACGCAGCCTCTGCAGATGACCATCGGATTCTTGACACTGAGAAGGCCTATGGTCTCAGGAGCCCAGAAGGGACTGGAGAAGCAGCAGAAAAGAAGGAGTGATCTCAGCTCAGACCTGACCCTTCTTTTTTCCTATGGCCTCACTTCTTGTGTCTCCCCATTCACCTCGGCTGATGTGGAAGGTGGGAAGAGCTAAGACAGGTAGCCGTGTCTTGCTCTCCTGACTGTGAGCCTCCCTCTGCTTCCTCATAAAAGAACGATAACGTCTATCAGATAGAGGCAGAGCCAGCAAAGGAATGAAAAATATCAGTGTTATTCCGGGAAAGGGAGTGGAGTGGGAGACTTTTACTTTCATTTTATGCTCTCCTGTATCATTTGAAGCATTTCTGATTTATGCATGTGTTCCTTTTACAGTTTTATTTTCTAAATTTTATTGGGGCTAATGATGCCTTTGAGTGTGGCTGTGATGATGAGTTAGGTAATGTGTCTGGCCTGGCACGTGGCCTGGCACGCAGTTGACGCTTGCTAAATAATAGTTTATTGTTAGCTGTCATCCCTCCCTCAAAACTGTGAGCAAATGGACTTCGGATCAAGAGACCCGGGGTCTGCTGCTGACTGCTCTCAGCTTCCTGTGTGCCCTCGAGATAAGTCAAGTCTCCTCTCTGTGCAAGTTTTTTTTTTGTTTTTTCATCTAGAAAACCACAAGACACAGGCCAATTGGTTTGGAAAGTGGTGGAGACAGGACACCATGCTATGCGCACCACCAAAAATGCCTGAGACACCTTCTAAAATTCAGGCACAGTCTTTTTAAGAGGAGGCCTCTTAGGCTTGGGTTTAGCAGGCAGAAACCCCTCCAGGAGAAGTCGCCATCTAGGATAGGCAGAAAGGGCCAGTGACAGTGAAACAGGTTCTAAAGCAAGCACGTCGGTTAAATCAGGAAGCAAACGATGTGTAAATACCGTGCAAAGTCATCAGCTTAGGGTGGGAGGTTGGGAGAGGAAGGTGAGGGCCGATTCTTGGGAGCAGTTGGTTGGCACCATGATCATTGCCTGACAAGAGAGATGCACTTGGTGGGCAGAATGGGTGGAATTCAAGGTCCAGGCCTCCCCACAGATGAGAGTCCTTAGGGAACGAGGCCGACACAGTTTGGAAGAGGCCCCTCTTACCAGATCCTGCCGCAGAACTGCTCTTTGGGTAAATGACTTTGGACCAAGTCAGAAGGAACCTGCTGCCCACAAGAATTGGGCTAAAGCATCTCTGAAGTTTCTTCTGGCATCAGCTTGAGCTGAATAACCACCACCCCCAAAAGTGGGGCGGCGGCTGGGTCAGAGGAGGCACATGTATTCAGATGCTCACCCCCTGGCCCCTTCGCGGCTGATTTGGGGAAAGCAGTTTTGGTGCACCCCCCGCCCCTGAAAATCACAGAGAGCCTCCTTCCTGGAACACACAGCTGATTCCTTTCGCACCCTGCCCGCCAACGGAGCTTTTCCTGGGAGTCCCCTTTGCCAGCCCTTGGCCTCTGGGGGACTGGAGGCAGGTCGTCTGGTGGGCAGGAAGGTTGCGACTTTCTTCTCGCCCCGCGGTCTCCTTCCTATTTAAAGCAGCACCGCCTGTCGTAACAGCTTCGTGCCAGTATTTGCAGGCAGGAAGATCTTCTGACATGGGTGGGGGGTGGCGTTGGGAGCAGATGGGAGGCCCTTTCCCAAGGCCATCGGGCAGAGCAGAAATCGGTTACACCCGCACCCTGGGAGGAATCCCTACCCCCACTCTCATGGCCACCGCCCAGAAGGTGTCCGTGCTTACATTTTTTAAAGGGGGAGTTTTTTTTGTTTGTTTTTTTTTTTTGTAACTCTGAATTATCTGGCAGCGCCTGTTACAATGACATCTCTCCCAAAAGCCCGTGTCGTCACTCCCTAGAAGGGAGGTCGTGTTTCAGTTCTTGAGGGGTCTGGAATAACGGCACCAGAGTGTGCCGACACCTGGAAGACCCCTCTTTGTTGTTGTTGATTTTTTTAAACGAGGCTTTGCGATCTAAGGCGTCGGGGGTGGGGTGGGGAGAGGCGGCTTGTAGCGAGGCACGTGCGGGTAGCAAGAGCTCCGCCCGATCTCCAGAGCCCAAACCGAGTCAATGAAACTAGCTCCAACCATCCCATTTTGACAAAACCTGCATTCTGTGGAAGCCTTTTCCCTTGCCTTCGGGGAGACGCCCTCCGTCGCACATCCCGAGTCACTGTCGCAGGCGAGCCCCGAGTGTCCCGCCACTTGTTAAAATGCCCCCGCGCTTGCTTTTCCGTGTGGTTCCTTTCTGTACCCGTTTGTGTCTCTCATGAGCAGCATTGTTTATTATCCTTGGGTCGGTGCCCCTGGGGCCGCACTGAAATAAAACAGGAGCGCCGAGGCAGAGCGCTGGGAAACACGCAGGGTTTCCCAGGCCCCGGAGGGCCCCCGGGGCCGCCGAGCGACCCGCCCGGGGAGAGCCCACCCGTGCGCGCGCGCCTGGCGAGGGGCGAGTTTGCACGCGTCTTTCCAGGCGCGGGGAGGTCCTGCGCAACCCGAAGCCCGGACGGGTGGGCGCGGGCCAGAGGCACACAGGGAGGGCGAGCGCCCCTGAGCCCTGGGAACAGGGGTGTAACTCCAGGGCCGAACTGGCTGACGTTGCCAGGAAGCCGACACGAAGGCACGGCCGCGCGGGAAGCGTTCTGAGCCGTCTTTCAGTTCGAAGTCTCAACCCCCATCATCCCGGGGCAAGAAATTCTCACTGCTAAATTCTGGCTTTTTCCCGCGTGGCCCCGCGGTCCTTGGCGCCATCCCGTGTCTCCTAAACACGAGGAGGCTCACTCCCGCCGTGCCCCAACGCCGGTCCCCATTTCGTTTTCGGCCGGGCGTTGGGTGGCCGTAGGGGCTGTGAGCGCACGCCCAGAGAACACGGCGCCGCTCGTGCCCCGGCCACACGGCCAGCCTTTCCGTCTCCTCGGACCCCCAAACGCGCCCTTCCCCTAGGGCCGCACCCAAATCTCGCGGCGCCCCAAACGGAGTGGGGTTCGCTGCTCGCCAGCAGAAACCCGCATCAGAAACAGCGCGGAGGGCCTTCGGCGCCCGGGGGAACATGTCCCGGTTCTGCGCCTCCACGTCCCCCAGATTCAAGGCCGGGCGGGCTTGGCTGGGAGTTCGCCCGCGGGAAGGTGGTTCCACGCGCGCCAGCCCAGGCCGCGCGCCTCTCCAAGGAGCCTCCCAGCCGCGGGGCCCGGCCTGCGCGGCCCTCCCCACGGGTTCGTGCGCGACAGCAAGCCCCAGTCCCCGGCTCCCCAAACCTCCCCCAGCCCGCCGCCGACGCCGCGCAGGTCGCCCTCGCCGGCTTCGCTCCCTCGGCCGGTCGGACTGTTTTGAAATGCAGAGATCTGTTTGCTCGCAGGAGCAGAGGGACTTCCCTCCGGCGGCTCGCGCGCGAGCGTTCGCCAGCCCCAGGGCTGCGGCGCGTCCAAGCGTCGGCCGAGCTTCCCGAATTTCGAGAAAAGTAGTAAAGTGGATTTCGGTGCGGGGAGAAGCGGCGGGTGTCGGAGCGCCGGGGGGGACGGGAGCCCGGGAAGGCGCCAGGCGGCTTTTTGTTGTGGGAAGCTAGACCACGCACGAAGGCGCAAGCCTCCACGGCGCTGCTTCGTGGTTTCCGAACTTGGAGAGTCGTGCCGCCGAGTCTGGGCCCCCGTGCGCGCCGCGGGGGGCCGGGCGCCGCGGACGGGGGGCTGTTTCCAGC
>NW_007098597.1:33444-33960 GCF_000164805.1 Carlito syrichta | reverse complement strand
CCGCGCCCCCGGAGCCACCCGGCCGCTGCCAGTGCCGCGCAGGGCAGCGGGGGGCCCGCGATCGGAGCCCCCAACAGGGAGCTCCTCCTGGGAGGCGGCCTGGCTGAGATGCCCCAGGCTGGGCCGCTCGGGCTGCGCCGAGCTGGAGCCGAGGCGCAGACACCCGGCGAGTCGGGGCGCGAAAGCCGCGTCTGGGAGGCCCTTGGAATAACCTTGTTTTCTCTTCGGTCTCCAACGGGTCCCGAATCAGCGCGAGCCGCGCCGCTTGGAATGGCGCTCAGCGAGCCCAAGGAAGCCGCTCCAGGCTGCAAGCTCACCGCCGACCCGGGGTCTTATTTTTTCCCCCGGTGGTGACTGAGGAACCCAGCTGGGCTTTAGAGTGAGAAGGATTTACGTGGGCGCGGGAAGCGTCCCCTTCGAAACGCCCGAGGCCTCGCGCAGAAGAGGAGGCGGGTGCGCGGCCCTGGGGAGACGTGGCTGACGCCTTCCCGGGCGCGCCGCGAGGAAGGCCCGAAG
>NW_007098597.1:32699-32953 GCF_000164805.1 Carlito syrichta | reverse complement strand
GCCCCTCAAAGCCTCGGGGGCCGTGGCACGCCGGCCCCGAGAGACCTGGGCCTTGCTCCGCCTCGGGACCTGGCCACCCCCTCCCTCTCCCGGTCGCCCGCAGGTCGCGCTCCCGACGCCCACCCTGCGCCTCCGCCACTAACTGTGCCGCCTAAACTTTCCAAAGAAAAGTTTGCTCGCGCCGTGCCACCTCCAGTTCGCCCCAGCTGGCGCTGGCGGGAGGAGAGGCGACCCTCCTCGCCCGGCTCCGACCC
>NW_007098597.1:31861-32619 GCF_000164805.1 Carlito syrichta | reverse complement strand
TCCGGTTCGCCTCCCGGGGAGACCTGACGCCCCGGGGTGAGGCGAATTCGCGCGGAGTCCGGCCTGCAGGGAAACTCCCAGCGCCTTCCCCCCGCCCGAGCCCGAGCCCGTGGACGCGGCGGGGCCGGGGGATGTTTGGGAGACGGGAGCGGGTGGCAGCTGCGAGGGGAGACCCTGTTCTAACACCTTCCCGAGTTCTTTCCACATACAGAGATTCGAGGCAGAAAAGTTCACTCCGTGTGCCCAGCCGGGCGACCGCCACGGACAGCGCCCCAAGTTGGTTGATCTGTGGCCTCTTATGTTTCCATTTTGTCTAGGATTAGCGGGGTTTGAGATGCTGTGGCCAAATGCACAACCCCGGGGCTTCAACTTTCAAACCGACAAGCCACGGGAACGTTCTGGGGACGCTGGGTCTCCGCGTGCGCTGCCGGGACGCGTGCGGGGAGAGAAACGAAATCCGCCGCCGACGGCGTGGCGCGGGCTCCGGGGTCTGGGGACGCCAGGCGGGCTCTTCTGACCCCCAAGGGCTTGGGCTGGGAATCGGACTAGACCCTCTCCCCGGGTCGCGGTCAGCACTCAGCCTGGATTCTTCCACGTGGCCCTTGGGTGCCTGTGGCCGGTCGCAGACGACGCCCGCCCTGCCCCGAGCGACACCCTCAGGGGCCAGAGGGTTTCGGCGGGGCCGATGTGCGCGGAATCAGAACCAGTTCGGCCTGTAGCTCGAGGTCCTCGTCTGAACGAGGATGGGAAACCTCCAC
>NW_007098597.1:8842-31415 GCF_000164805.1 Carlito syrichta | reverse complement strand
ACCCCGACCCCCCGGGCCCGCGCCGCCCGCTCCCTCCCGCCGTGGCAGCCGCACTTGGGGGGCAGGGGCGTCGGCCCCGCTTTGCGTTTGCCTCGCACGGCGAGGATGCCGTTCACGACGGAGCCCCCACTTCGCCTTCCCACCGCCGCCCGCTGCCCCCTTCCTGCGGCCTCGGGCCCTCTGATGGTACTTGTCTGTTTTTCAGCTCTGGCACCCTAGATTTTACTGGGAGACCTGGAAGGCGGGAGGGGGGAAAGACGAAGAAGCAAGAGCTGGCTGTTTTCCGGGGAGGGTGGAGAGGCATGGGAAATCGAAGGTGGATGGATTTGGAGGTGTTTTAACATTTCACTGCCTCCAGAAGCGACCCCCTCCACAGCAAAAAGGATTTAAGTTGCTGCGACGGCAGGAAGCTCGGGGATCTCCGTGGAAACAAAAACGCCCGGCGCTTGCGGGATGCCCCGTTCCCCTGCCTCTCCTCAAATGAACAAAAAGCAGCCCTGCGTTCAGCCTGGCGGCTCTGAGCCCGTCGACACGGTCGCCGCGGCTGCGCCGGGCTGTTAACGGTCATTTACCCGGGAGGCCAAGCCCGGGAGAGTGACCAGAGACAGGCTCCCCGAGCCTCCAAGAGCTGGAGGATTTATCCTCTAGAAGGGCCTGGGACGGGACACCGGCCTCTGAGGAGGAAGGGGTAGCCCTTAGGCTGGGGGGTGTGGGGGGAAAGCCCAAGCCATCTCTCTTCCTTCCAAGCTCCTCTTCTGCTGGTTATCTGAAGCCTCAGGCGTGTATTTCTAATCTGGATGCCTAGGTTGGGAAAAAAAAAAAGTGGCAATGTAGTTGACTAGTTCGTTCTACATTTGCTTTTGTTTGGGGGGGGGTTTCTTCTCCTTTCTGTCTTTCCTTTCTTCGCCCTGCAGTCTTGGCAACCCTGGAGGAGGAGGTTCAATGGGGAGGGTGAAATCAACCAGTTTATTCTTGTTAACCAGGCACAAAAACAGCATCGACGCTGACTCTCGATTTTTAACAGGATCCTTTTAAGAAGATAAAAATAAAAAACAGTCACTTGGGTAGGAACTGGTTAGGACCGAGAGTCAACCATCCTGGTGAACTGGTGCATCCTGTCCCTTTAAGAAAAATCCATAAAGCCCTTCCTTGAGCCCAGCGTCTGGGAAAGAAGCAAACTAACTGCTTGGAACAAAAGAGACAAAGAGGCCAAACAACAAAACAAACAAACAACTCCCCCGACCCCCTCCCCTCTGAGAGGACAATAGACTAGACACAGCAAGTGCGGTTACTGCCGGCCCTGTCCACCTGCCAAGTCTCCTGAATGTGGCTGGAGACTTTCTCTCTCACAACCCCTCCCCCCATCGCCCCCTCTCCCGGCCCTTTCTGTCTCGCTGTGTGACTCTCTCTGTGTGTGCCTCTCTTGGGGTCTGGCTGTGTGTGTGTGTCTGTCTCTGTTGTTTTTTGCCCTTGCTTGATGCCGAGCTCTGTCTCAGGCACCTTCGTCTGCTCTCTCTCTCTTTTTCTCCCTCTCTAGAAAGGTCCTCAGCACAGTCGCAGACTCTGGCCATTTATTTATGTATTTGCGAGGCCATCTCTGCCTCCTCGGAACTTCTGTTCCTCCCAGTTGTCACGGTGGCCTCTTTTGTATGTTGTTGGTGGCACTCTTTGCCAGAGGGTCCTGCAGTCCATTTGCACTTCAGCTTTTAATCATCCCGCATGTTCGGCTCTTTGCTCCTTTTCTATAGGGTTTCTGGCACACTTTTCCCCTTGTCCCCAAGCAGCCCTTTCTCCGCTTCTTGGCACTGCTTGGGACTCTCATGCATGCCTGCCTTCTCTTTCTCTCGCTCCCCTCTCTTGCCCTCTCCCCGGCAGCCACCCCCTTCCCCCTGCCCCCCATCCAGCCTTTTTCTTTCTCTTCCCTCCTGTCCACCAAACTTTAATAAAATACTGTAAACATCTTTGCCCGGGGATTGCTTTTTTTTATCAGTGAATATAAAGAAAATGGGAAAGGGAGAGGGGAGAGCATAAATGGAGATCGCAGTCAACAGAGGCTGCAGCGTGGAACCAGCATCCCTGCCAACAGCCGCATCCCTTTCACACTTTTTTTTTTAATAAACCCTTTTGTGATTGCATCTCCTTCTGCAGCATCTGTGTCTGCTCCCGGGAAAAGCTGGCCCTGTTTCTCCTCGACTGGGCAGCAGGGGTGAGGCTGGGTGGCCAATGGGGCGGGCGGCCGGCTGCAGCCTCAGCCACAAGCATTCCCACCCCCAGCCCATCTCCACTTCCTCTCAGAGAAAAATGAGAAGGTAGGGGGTCTCCTGGCAAGGGCAGAGAGGTCTTCAATTCCTCTTCAAGAGAAGTATAGAACGGCAACTTGAAAACAAGCTTCTCCAAGGACGGTCGACTTACAGAAAAGAGGGAAATTGTGGGGAAAACAGGACTGAGTGGTTCCTCTAAAGCAGATCTGAGAATTCCCGTCGTCAGGTGGTACAGGGTTGGCAAAATGGTGGCATTCCCCCCCCACCCCCCCCACCATACACACTCAGTAGGCAACAGAGCCAGGACAAACGATTTCCCTTGGCCTCACCCCTTCTTCTTTCCTCCCTCCTTCAATAATATACAGTTGAAAACAAATGAAAACAACATAAGGGGCAACCCTGAAGGGAGAAAAATCGTTGAGCTTGAGAAGTGCCTAGAAAACAGAAACAGGAAACGTGCCCTCATTGTTTGGTTGCTTGGTGCTAAGGGCAGTATGAAGAAACATTGATGTTGCAAAACACACATATGCACATGCATATACACACGTGTGTATGTATGCATATTTAGTTGGTGGTGACAACTTGTCAAGAGAAGAAGGGAGGAGCTTTAAAATCAGAGGCACATGTATTGAATGGGATTGGCCACTTATTAGCTGGGTGACTAGGGGCAGGCCACTCCACCCACCTCACAGTGGGGTTCTAAAGATGGAGTGACCTTGCCTGCATGAAAAGGCCAGAGAGGTATCTGGCATGCCACTGTCTTCAGTAAAGGGGTTCTCCTCCTCCTCTTCCTCCCTCTCTCTCTCTTCCTCATGTCTCTCTCCCTCCCTCCTCCCTCCCCTTCTTCCTCCCTTTTTTCTCCCTTCACTGGCTTTCCCCCGAGCTTTCCAAAGGTGCAAGCAAGACAGAACTCATCCAAACTGCCCCAGTGTTCAGGTCCTAAGGAGTCCATGCTCCTCCCTGAGTCCCAGGATAGGAACATGGCAGTAGACCATACAGGAGTCCCTTCATTCTGTGCCCCGATACCACCTGGGGTCATTTGTTTAGGGATGGGGTGACTTGGCTCCATTATTCCACTCCTTCCAGTATTTCCTTTCAAAAGTTACAGAGACAGACCCTCACCCAAGACCCAACCATCCACATGTCCTACGTGCCCAGAGAGCGTCTGTTTTCAGGGATGCATTCAAAATCGTCCTGTGGCCACAAAGCCCAAGAAGGGAGAAGCAGGAAAGAATATGTTCTAATGAACTCTGGTCCTGACCCTTCATTTCCCAGCTGGGAAGGCTGTTTTCTTGGTATTTTGACCTTGTCAAAATGACTGATTTTTTTTTTTCTCCTCTGAGGAGTCACTCTCTAGCAAAGCAGTGTTTTTGGAGCAGGGTTTGGGGATGACACACCAGTGCATCTGGAAGCACTCATTGGCGGAGGCGCCTGCCTGGCCTGACTGTAGCTCAGATTCCCTTTCTTTGTCTTCCCCAGAAGTAGAACCAAGTTGTGGCAGCAACTGGCAGGCCTGTGAGCTGTGGATGGGCCTCCAGCTCCGGAGGGGTGCGGGGGGAGTGAGTGCATAAAAAAACCTTCCCACCTCAGACTTCCTTTTTCCATGGTCTCATTGTCTGCTCAGCGGATACTCCATTTCCACATTTCACTGGCTTCCTGTACTATTTTCCTGTTTTATCAGGGCCTTAGCAACCACTGCAAGGCACTGACATTGGCGCCTGAGCTGAGAGGCGGACAGTCCCTCACGGTCCCCTCCCAAGGCTTCAGGTCACCTCCTTGCTTGTCTTGCTGCTTCTCTGTTTGCTCCTCTTGATGTGAATGAGCACAGCTGTTTTGTCGTTTTCTCTGTCCTGCCATTCCAATCTCCACACGGCACCTTTCTCTAAAAACTACAAGTAGGGCTGTCCGTCCTTCCTGGAATCACCTCCTCTTGGTGCAGATTGTAGCTCTCACGTTCCAGGTGCCCTTGGGCACTGAACAGCCCACACAACCAGGCACGGGCACTCTGAGTTCCCCAATTCTGACAGCTGCTGTTGGGCACTTAGTCATTTAGGGGTGTCTCCCTTAAATGGAAAAGACCACAAAGGGTGATGCCAGACTAGCAGATTCTGAAGCCTTCCAAAGCCCTGTCTTTTATTCTTCTTGGGCACTTGTTCAGGAAGAAGCCTGAGATTATGTTTCTTGATTTTGTCTTTGACCTACATTCTTCATCTATTCAGGCTGCACTGCCATACCAGTGGAAGGAAGGTATTTATCACTGCAGTGGGTACAGTGAATAGTAATGTCCAAGTAAGAAAACCTCCCAAGCCCTGGTAAACCATCTGTCCATTGCTTGACTTTGCTTCTAGTAATCCGGTTTTCCTACTAAGCCAGTAACCACTCCTGGACCACCTGAGAGGTGGCACTACTCTTAAGTTGGCACTAGCCTACGGAGCTAAAGTTGAGTTTGGAAAAAAGAGTGCCAGGCATAAATACCACCACCAGATTAATAGATTCCAAACCGCATCATTCTGAACTGGCAATGCAATTTGCATTCTGCACAAGGAAAAGGCTTGAAGAGCAGTTAGTTTCCTGTTCAAGAGAAACTTTCTACTTGCTAAGTTACAGCAGTCCTGTACTGACCCCTTCGAGAGAACAAGAAACCTCTCAATCTAGGAGTCTTTGGAAAAACACTTTATCCTCTGAGGTGGCTCTCAACTCTGGCTGCACATTAGAAGCACCCGGGGAACTTTAAAAAATCACCAGTGCCTGGGCCTCTCTTCAATCCAATTAAATCAGATTCCCTAGGGGCGTGCTGTGGGCATCCGTATTTTTTAAAAGCTCCCCCAGGTAATTCTAATGTTTAGCTAGGGTTGAGAACCACTAATTGATAGGTCAAGAAAACAGGGCCTCGTGGTGAAGAATGCTCATTCTTTTACTAAGTACGGAATAAACTCCCATTATGGGGGGTGGTTTGGCGGAAACAAAAAGATGAAGCTGGTGGATACTATGCTCTGTGAGTTGAGGGCTGAGGAGGCAAAGGCGATCCTGCAGATGTCAGAACAGGGGCTCTGTGAAGCCAGATCGACTTTGCCTTCAAATTCTTACAAAGAGCTGCAAGTTTGAGTCTGATTCAGATTCTATCACTGGCTGGGAAGGTGGCCTTGGACGAGTCACTTGACCTCCCTGGGCCTCAGTGTGATGATCAATATAAAGAAGTGGCTAGACTGAAAACTCTGTCATTTGTATTGGTGTGCGCCAGCCTTCCGGCACGTTGCTAAATTCTCAGAGACCCCTAGGCTCAGCCAGGCAATTACCAAATACTTTGGGAGGCTGGCGCACTCACTAATGCGAACGACTGACAAGCATCCTTCTGATGTTCTACCAAATCCCTTTCCAAAAACCCTAAGTATCCGAGTGTTAATTTTTAAATAATCCTGTGCTCCCTTAATTCTCTCCCCTAGTCTCTTGCAAATGAGCAGATGAAATGAATGGAGTACTGGTGCTGTCTATGAGCAGTGGGTAATGACTAACAGAAGTTTATCCAGTTGGATAAATGTCTAGTGGATTGCTGCTGGGGTCAGTGTTAGTTCTGGTCTTAATTAACATCTTCATTAATAGTGTGGGAGAGGGAATAAACAATAGCTAATGATATTTGCAGATGGTAGTAAATTCAGAGGTGTTGCTACTACCAGTGAGAGCAGCGAGAGCCATGGGGATAACAGAGATGTGAACAAGAAGTGATTATAATGATGTTTGTTCTGGAAAAGGCAGCATGAAACGTTTACAGAGGGAAAAGACAGGGGAAACTGGGAGATGGTAAAAGAAACAGCGATCGCTATCCTCTGTAACTTGGGTGTGCATTTGGCAAATGAGGCAGCTAATGGCCTTACAACTTCTGTTGCATGTACTGGGATGTTGTCCCGAACAACAATAATAATTATAGCAACCACAATAACAGTAATAATATTCAACAGTTCTCGGGTGCTTACAATATGCCAAGCAGGGTTCCAAGTGATTTACATGGAAGTGATTTTTATCCCTAAAATGATGACGCAGCTCTCCCAGGCTCTCTAAAGATTCCGACAGGAGTCTCGTTCTAGGTCTAGAATTTCTAGGTGTCAACAAACCTATAAGTTCAAGGGCAAGCAAGAAGTTTAAAGTGGGGTGGCCAAGTAAAGTGGAGAATGTGGTGTGTCCTCTTTCCCAGTCTCGTGAGAAGAATCTTTCCATCTTGGATTTTCCCCGCCCCCCCACCTGCCTGTCATTTTTTTTTCTCTGTTTAGGAAATTACTGGAAAAATGTTGGAAGTGTTCAGAAAGAAAGAAAAAGGAAGGAAAGACGAAAGGGAAGGGAAGGAGGGAGGAAGAGAAAGAGTTGGATAGATGGATGAATGGGTAAAGGAAATAAGTAAAAAAAAAAAAAAAAAAAAACAGAAAGAGAAGGGAGGAAGGACCCCAATTGTTCGTGTGCCTGCCACAAGTCACACAGTAGCACAAGGAGTTGACCTAGGTATATTTTGCAAGTTTTCTTTTTAAACTTTTACAGACCTAATTTCCACAATGACTTTCTCTAGCTGTCATTAGTAACTCTCATATGTATGAAAGACCAGAGAGGTTTGGTCCCTGGCAGTGAACACACAGCCGATAGGTTGAATAGAGTTTCGGTCTCTAGTTGTTTTACTCCTGAACCCATTTCCTTTCCAACCACAAATACATTTTTTTTCTCTCTCAGCTTAGCCCTCCCCTGGTTAATGGTGACATACAGCCACACATAGAGAGCCAGAAGGTAGAAATATTAAGAAGAGAGTAAATACTGAGGAGCAGAGGGATACAGGGAAAGTGGCCAGTACACACATTCACTACCCATTCAAGGTGATTGAATTATTTATAATTATATTTTAAAATTAGGAAAAATAGAATTTGCAAACAAGAAAGGTTTCGAGACAATGGAACTTATAATAATGCGAATTTGACCTTGAGGGAATTTGGCAGAAAGCATCCGTGTCTCAGACTAAAGTAGACTGAAAAGAGAAACAGTTGGACGTATAAAAGCCAAGACTCTTCTTGGGAAATGGGAAGTCCAAGGCCAGATGGATGCCAAAGGTCTTCAAAATGACATCAGAGGCGCTTTAGGAAGTTGGAAGCATGTGGCCTGGGCATGTGTCTCCCTCCTCCCCAGTGGGGCTCCAAGTGCCAGCTCAGGTTTAGAAATTGGGAACTGAAATTTAAAAATGGTGTGATGTGTGCTTCTGAGTATATATACACAATGTACAACGCAAAGAATAAATAAAGAGCAAACAACAATGTAAACATGACCTAGGTCAAGAAACACAACATTGCCAGGGCCAGGAAGCCTCCTCCCTGTCAGCTTCCTCTCCAGAGAGGTAACCATTACCATCATTTTTCTTTTTGTCTTTTTGTTGTTGCTGTTGTTGTTGTTGTTTTGACTTGGGGGGGGTCTCACTCTGTCGCCCAGGCTGAAGTGCAGTAGTATGATCACAGCTTACCCCAACCACAACCTCCTGGGCTCAGGCAATCTTCCAGTCTCAGACTTCTGAGTAGCTGGGACTACAGGTATGTGTCACCAAACCTAGCTAACTTTTTGATTTTCTGTAGTGATGAGTTCTCGCTATGCTGCCCATCGCTATGCTGCCCAGGCTGATCTTGAACTCCTGGGCTCAAGGGAGTGTCCTGCTTGGTCCCCCAAGGTGCTGGGATTACAGGCATGAGCCATTGTGCCTAGCCTCAATGATCATGATTTTTCTTATGATCATGTCTTTGCTTTTATTTTTGGTTTTGGTTTCAGCACTTCTGTGTGCCTGTTTTTGAACTTTATAGAAATAAAATCATACTGTATGTTTTCTTTTATGGCTTGCTTCTTTCTTTCAACCATATGTTGTATATAAATAAGCTCCAATGTATTTATCCATTCTACTGTTGAGGGGACTTTTGGCTGTTTCTCTCTAAAGCATTTATGAACAATTCGGCTGTGAGTTTCTTGTATACGTCACCTGCTACACATGTGCTGGGGCTTCCCTGGGGTAGGGGCCAGAAAACGATCACCCCTCCACAAACCAAATCAAACCCACCGACTGTTTTTGTGTGGCTTAAGAACTAAGAACGGCTTTTACATTCTGAGATTGTTGGGCAAAACAAAAACAAAAGATGAAGAATATCTCATGACATGTAACAATTATATGAAATTCAAATTTTAGTGTCCATAAATAAAGTTTTATTGAAGCACAGCCAGACTCACTGTTTACATATTGTCTATGGTTCCTTTTGTGTAACATTGGCAGAGTTGAGTAGTTGCGACACAGACTGTGTGGCCTGCAAAGCCGAAAATCTGGGCTGGCTACATAATGCCCAGTTTAAAATAAAAAATTCAGTGGGGCCTCTTACTAAAAAGAAAAGCAAAAACTATCAAGTGTTTCAATATGGTGACAGCAAAACATTAAACCAAGCAAAGGCATTTCTAAACACAGGCTCTGTACAACTGCCCAAGACCATGCCCATAAAGCCGGCACTGCCTAAAACATCCAGTCCTTTACAGAGATGGCTTGCATACCCCTGTGCTAGAGCATATCTCTAGGCGTGAAATTATAAACATCTTAAATAAAATAGGTTGCTGTATGCAACACATGCTGTCTGGTACTTGTAGGTATTACCACAAATAAGAGGCTCCTTCCTTCCCACCCTTCCACCTGGGTTTCCCCACCACACAAGAGGTCAGTCACAGAGACACTACCGTGTCTGTTTCCAAAATGTCAGATTCTCAGCTGGTCATTCAGTTACCACAATCACTGATGAAAATTTGGCTTAACACTACCACTATCCCACACCTTTCAGAGTTCATGTATTTTGAGAAAGAATTATTTGAGCAAAAATGACTTGGGGCCCAAAGGAAAGAAGAATTAAAATCCACAGGGGCTATTTCCACCTCCAAGCTGTAATACTATTTGTCTGAGCAGCTCTAAGGTTTCTTGGAAAAAACTTGTTGAAAATAAAACAAAACAAAACATCAAAAGAGCTCATTAAAAGACAATATTAAAAATAATCAGTTTAGAGACATAATGCTAGTTGATTTCAACAAGACTTATGATGACACTATACGTAGCACACTCAGACAGTGTGGTATTGGTGTCAACATAGACAAACAGGTCAGTAGAACAGAATAAAGAATACAGAAATAGATCCACACGTGTATAGACACCTGACTTTAGACAAAGGTACGAAGTTAATTTTGTGGGAAAAAATTCTTTTCAATAAATGGTGCTGGAACAATCGAATCTACAGATACAAAATAATACATTTCAATTCATATCTTGCACTAAACACAAAATTTCACTGAAAATGTACTGTAGATAAGAATACAAAACATGGCCGGGCTCGGTGGCTCAGCCTGTAATCCCGCGCTTTTGGGAGGCTGAGGTGAGTGGATTGCCTGAGCCCACGGGTTCGAGACCCGTCTGGGCAGCGAGACCTCATCTCTACAATAAATCAAAAAAATCGGCCGGGCGTGGTAGCACGTGCCTGTAATTCTGGCTACTTGGAAGGCTGAGGCGGAAGGATTACCGGAGCCCAGCAGGTCGAGGCTGCGGTGGCCGGGAGCGGCCACTGCACTCCAATCTGGGCGACAGAGTGAGACTCCAACTCAAAACAAAACAAAACAAAACAAACAAACAAAAAAAGAATATAAAACATAAAACTATAAAAATTTCAAAAGAAAACAGAAAGAAACATTTTATGTGATGTTGGATTAAGCAAAACGTCTTAGATATGAAACTAAAATCTCAATTCATAATTTTGACTTCATCAAAATATTAAAATTCTGCTCTTCAAAAGATACTGTTTAAAAATTGAAAAGGAAAACCACCGCATGGGAGAAAATATTACAAATCCAGTATCTAACAAAGGGCTGGGCTTGGTGGCTCAGCCTGTAATCCCAGTACTTTGGGAGGCCAAGGCGAGTGAACTGCCTGAGCCCACGGGTTCAAGACCTACCCGGGCAACTTGAGAGACCTTGTCTCTACAATAAATCAAAAATTAGCCAGATGTGGTAGTGCGCGCCTGTAATTCCAGCTACTTGGAAGGCTGAGGCGGGAGGATTGCCAGAGCCCATCAGGTCAAGGCTGTGGTGGCCGGGAGCGTGCCACTGCACTCTGGTCTGGGCAACAGTGAGACTCCAACCCCCCCCCCCCAAAAAAAATTTTACAAAGTCTTTGTAGTCACAGTATTAAAAGGAAACTAAAAATTCAACAATAGGAAAACAAAAAACTCAATTTTTAAAATGGGCAAAAAAAAGATTTGAATAACATTTCACGAAAGAAGATATAGGAACAGCAAATAAGTACACAAAAAGATGTTCAATACCATTTGCTATTAGAAAAACAAGCAATAAAATGATAATGGGACATACTACATACCTATTAGAATGGCTAAAAATAAAAGGCCTTGATCATACTAAGTGTTGGTGAGGATATGAACCTCTCATACATGGCGGGAGGAACTGTAAAACGGTGCAGCCACTTTTGGAGAACAGTTTGACATTGGCTTAAAAAGTTAAATAGACGTAAGCCAGAAATTCCATTTCTAGGTATTGACTCAAAAAAATTGAAAGCACCTTTCTCTACAAAGACTCATATACAAATGTTCCCAGTAGCCTTGGGGTTGTAATAGCCTGGCACCGGAAATAACCTAGGTGCCCACCCATAGGTAACAGATGAATTGTGTCATGCAATACAATGGAATACTACTCATAAAAAGAAATGGATTAGTGATACACACAACATGGATAAATATCAGAATAGTATGCTGAATGAAAGAAGCCTGACACAGAAGAGCACATGCTGTTTGACTCCATTTACATAGAAGTTTAGAAAAGCAAACCAAGCTGTCGTGAGAGGGAGCAGATCGGTGGTTTCAGGGGCGATGACAAAGGATGGAGGTATCACCAAGGGGCACATTAAAAACTTTTGGGGTGATAGAAATATTGCCTATCTCAACTATGGTAATGATTTCATGGGTGTATACATATGTCAAAACTTATCAATTGTACACTTTAAACATGTGCAGTTTATTGTATGGCAATTAAACCTCAATAAATGTGTTTTTTTAAACCACAAAAATACCATAAAATTAAACGAATGGAATTGCAGGCCCCAAGGTGGCAAGAGAAATCTACAACAGATATAACTGGCAAAGGGTTATCCTAGATATGATATCTAGAATATATAAAGTACTCCTGCAAATCGATAAAAAAAAGACAGAAGGTCTCAACTAAAAATGGGCAAAATATCTGAACAGACATCTCACAAAAGAATGTCCAAATGGCCAATAAACAGTTAAAAAGGAGCACAACCTTAGTAGTCATTTGGAAAATGCACATTAAAACCACACTGAGATATTTCTATATATTGGAAATTTAAAAAGAACAATTATACAGTCTCGATGAAGACATAATACAACAACTGGAACTGATACACTGTCACTGAGAGTGTAAATTAGCGCAGCCACTTTGGAAATACATCTGTCATTACCTACTACATTTTATCATAGGCATACTTCATAGCCCAGAAATTCTATTCATAGGTTTATGCCCCCCTCAAAATGCATACATATGTGTACCAGAAAACTTGTAGGAAAGTGGTCACGTGTCCATTATTTATATTGGCCTCAAACTGGAAACAACTCAGGGATTGTCAAGTTTGGAACAGATACATTGTGTTGCGTGCATACACTAGAATTCCATACTGCAATGTGAAAAACAAAACAAAACAAAACAAAACACTTATTTGCAACAGCAGGAAGGAATTTCACATCAAATGGTAAACAAAATAATTCAGACATAAAAGAGTAAAAATTGTATGTTTTTTTCTTTTTTCTTTTTGAGTTGGAGTCTCACTCTGTCGCCCAGACTGGAGTGCAGTGGCTGCTCCCGGCCCCCGCAGCCTCAACCTGCTGGGCTCCTGCGATCCTTCCACTCAGCCTTCCAAGTAGCCGGAACTACAGGCGTGCGCTACCACGCCCTGCTAGTTTTTTTTAATTTATCGTAGAGACGAAGTCTCGCCAAGTTGCCCAGGTGGGTCTTGAACCTGCAGGCTCAGACAATCCACTCACCTCGGCCTCCCAAAGTGCTGGGATTACGGGCTGAGTCACCGAGCCCGGCTGTTTTTTTCTCATATAAAGTCAAAGACAGGCAATATAAGTTTGAATTGTGAAGAATCAGTATGGTGGTTATCTTTGGAAAGAATGGTAGGGCTAGAAATTTGCAGAGAGTGGGAGGGGGTTTCTGCATTGCCAGCCATTTTCCATTTCTCAGTACAGATAGTGGAGACATCCTGTTCTGTCACCATCTCACCCACGTCACCTAGCTATACACTTATGATGTGCACTTTTCTATATACGCTATAAAGCTGTTATTTTTATTGTCATATGATATTCCATTGGATGACTGTACAACAATTTTTTTTTTTTTTTTGAGTCAAGTTCTCACTGCTGGGCTCAGGCGATCCTCCTCCTCAGTCTTCCAAGTAGCTGGAAGCACAGGCATGTGCCACCATGCTAATTTTTTTTTGATTTATTGTAGAGACTAGGTCTCCCCAAGTTGCCCAGGCTGGTCTAGAACCCATGGGCTCAGGCAATCCTCTCACCTCCCAAAGTGCTGGGATTACAGGTGTGAGACACCGTGCCTGACAATTTTTTTTTTTTTTAAAGGCACAGTTGGAGAGAAAGGGCAGTCACTTGGGTCTTACCCTTTAAGCATCCAAAGATTTAGGCCAAGACTGCTGAGGTGACTTTTTTCTCCCTAGTGACTAAATCTTGACCAGACTTTAGTGCTGTGAGCTGTGCCATAAGGTTGCCCACAATCATGCCTCCCTGTTAGGGAGTGGCCTAGCCTAGAAGGAGCCCTAGGGGATAGAGAGGAGAGATTTCAAGGGTGGGCAAAGTCACTCTCTTGGGTGAGGGGAGGGAGAAGGACACGCAGAGGTGAAGCACAAGTTTGCAGATAATTCATGGTTACGAGCCAAGACTCTACACTGCCGAGGTTCAAATCCTGTCTCTCTGCACCCCAGTTTTCTTGTCTGTAAAATGGAGACAATAATGTATTGGTATTATAGGATTGTTAGGAAAAGCAAATGATTTAAGGTGCGTATTATAAGGCAAAAGTGGCTGTAAGCCAGCGTGAAAGGGAAAACATCACTCAAAGCAATCAGGCTTGCAGGGTGCTGCCAAGGAGATGCCAAGGCGGTAGGAGATCAGAGGTCTGACCTCTCAACTGCTCCCTTAGAGGCTGTTCCATTCCCATCCTCTTTGGATACTCCTGATTGACTCTAGGCTCTAGAAAAGCTTTGCACGCTCATTTCCATCTTTTGATAAACACCTTCATGCAAGGCTTCTCAAATTCTCAGCCCATCCCTTCCAACCTCGTCAAACGGTCTGGTGAGCTGATGACCTCAGAACAAACAGCACCCAAACTCTAGGTTTCTGTTCGCTTCCCCTCATTCTCCCCTCCACCATCCCATTCCAGCTCTTTCTATGCTAGAATATCATTGGTTTTGTTCACACCATATCTTCCGGACACAGTAAGCATTTATTTGTTGCCTGAGAAATGACAACATCTTCCTCAATAGATGATTTCATTTTCGCAATGTTCTCAGTTTTGAAGTGTTCTCAGTTTGGGGTACCTTCATTCTATGCCTGTCACCAAAGTAGCCTTTTGGACACTGCTCCTGTCCTCACTGCTCTGTCTTACCTTGAGCACAGGGCCTGGTATAGGGCAGGTACTCCACAAACGCTTGCAAGGGTGTGCTTGCTTGAAATGTTATTACACGTCCTACCTTTTAGGAAAAACCTAGCAGTAACCTTGAGATAGAAACTGCTCCTAGAGAGCCGGGCACGGTGGCCCAAGCCTGTAATCCCAGCACTTTGGGAGGCTGAGGTGAGAGGATTGCCTGAGCTCAGGGGTTTGAGACCAACCTGGGCAACTTGGTGAGACCTCGTCTCTACAATAAACAAATAATAGCGGGTGTAGTAGCGCACACCTGTAGTTCCAGCTACTTGGAAGGCTGAGGCGAAAGGACTCCCTGAGCCCAGCAGGTCGAGGCTGCAGTGGCTGTGAGTGTACCACTGCACTCCAGCCTGGCCGACAGAGTGCAACTCTGACTCCAAAAATAAAAATAAAAACAGACTACCTCTAGAAACTTCAAACTGCAACACAGCCTTCTTTAAATCCATCTCCTTTAACATCAGGGAGCTACAGAGATTCCCTCTTGGTTTTTATTATTATCATTTTATTTTAAAGGTGTGGGGTTTAATTCAGGATTGGGTAGATAAGTGGTTATCGTACAGGCAAAGTTTGGGCCTCCCTTTGGTCATCGCTTTGCCTGATTTGAGATCAGGTACCCTTATTGATGTGATGTGCTCCCTCTTCCCTCCCCTGGCAGCATCCCGCTACTGCCAAACCCTTTCTTATAGTGTTAGAATAAATGTTCAGGGTCCGCTTGAGAACATGTGGTACTCAGTTTTTTTGTTTCTGTGGTAGATCACTGAGTATGATAACACTCTAAGTCCATCCAAGTTGCTGCGAAATCCTTAGTTGTGTCCTTCTTTATGGCTGCAGAATTGCAAATACATGCTATCACAGGCCTCGGTGACACTCAGAGGGGCCTTGGGATCGGGTCATTGTCATGGACCATATCAAATCTCGCTTATCATTTCTCACCACGCTTGAAGGATGAGGAAAGAGAAAAATAATAATCTGGTGATTCTGAAAATATTTGTTGAGAACTGACCGTGTTTTAGACACAGCCCTACATATTTTGACAAAGGAGAATTTTTGATTCCCGAACAACCACACTGAAACAGGCATTATTTTTCTCTGTTCTTTTTTTTTTAAGGCAAGGGAACCATGGCTAAGAATCCTTGCATGCCTTGGCCAGAATCACATAGCTTTTTGGTGACTAAGCCAGGATTTGAACCCAAAATGTCAGTGCCTCTAAGTCCAAGTGGAAAGCCTGTATTCCATTACTTTCAGAACATACTGGAGAATGGAAATAATTTTGTTACACTCTGTCGTGCCTCATTTTCGACTCAAACTGGTTTACCCAGCTCGATAAGTTCTTTATTCACCACAGAGTATTGAATGAATCACGGCTATATCCAAAACTCAAACCCACATTCAAAGGAGAAAGATCTACCCACTGATAATATTTAGAAGAATATGCACGGGGTCACACTCATCTAGCAGGCGTATGTCCTTGCTGTGCGGACTGTTTTGCTACTGCCACGGGCTTTGGAGTTAGGAAGATCCGGATGACGACAACTATGACTTTCAAATGTTTAATTAATCTTCCTGAGTCTCAAGTTCCTTGTCTTAAAAAGAGCTTAGGTGATACAGACATCACCGAACACAGGGCGGAGGCATCGTTAGACCTCAGCGAATGGTAATTATTACTTGTCAGGATACTCATTTTAACCTGGGGGTAGGAGAAACCATTGCCCCAGGGACACCTTGCTTAATTAGGGTGCTCCCGGTGGCCTAAATCGGTCACAGCAAAGGAGAAGATCCAGCTTGTGGGCAGTCACTTAAAATGCTCCCAAAGAAGCCTGCATATGTGGACCCTAGGGAAGCTTGGTACAGTCTGGACTCCTCCACATGGAGTAGAGGGCCCAAGCTGCCCAATTCAGATGGTGCTTTGGCCAGAATAAGGGCTTTCAAGACCACTGCCATGGATGAGATGACTATGGACCTCCTCTTCACCCACCGAGAGTAACTGTAGACTCAGCGTGTACATAATGCACGAGCTTCTCAATTATTTACTATGTTGACTCCATGACGCTGTATGTGTGTCCTCGGGTCCAACCCCATTTGGGAGCAAGATTTTAGGGGACGGGCAACCTGTCTAAGGGACAAAGCACTACAAGTCCACACCACACAGCACGCCTAATGACAATGATAAAATGGCAGCCATTGTCATCAAGTTCCATTTTCTTGGCACATTTCTAAGAAAGCTACCACATGGATATATGGGTTAGGCATTCTTAGATAGTATGCATTTGTGATTTTTTCACAAGAACTATTAATTATAGTTAAAAATAATTCTTTAAAAATGCTTGTAAAACTTTTCAAAATCTTAATTTTTTTTTTTTTTTTGAGTCAGAGTCTCATTCTGTCACCTAGGCTGGAGTGCAGTGGCATGTTCATGGCCCACTGCAGCCTTGACCTCCTGGGCTCAAGCGACCCTTCCACCTCAGCCTCCCAAGTTGCTGGGACTACAGGCACGTGTCCCCACACCTGGCTAATTTTTTTTTTTTTTTTGACTTTTTGTGGAGACGGGCTTTTGCTATGTTGCCTAGGCTGGTCTTGAACTCCTGGGCTCAAGCGGTCCTCCCTCCTTGACCTCCCAAAATGCTAGGATTACAGGCATGAGCCACCATGCCCGGATCTTAAACTCATTTTTTAAAATCATTCTTGGTTGTACTATGTGTGCTGATTTAGTGATCAGAAAATACGGTCTCTGTATAGAGATGGGAGTTTTATATTTTCTAGGATGGTGATTGTCGATTAGGGTATGGGCACATCTTCGTGTCTCTGTGAGCTGTGTCTGATAGATGTATTATAAAATATTTAATTTTTTAATTGGGGACTTCCTCTATCAATTAGAGCAGATTCGATTATCATCTCTATAAAGTGGTCATTATCCCTCACTTGCATTCTTTTTTTATTTTTAATAAGAGAAAGGAGAGGGCTCACTGTGAGTGGGCCCATGATTGATGGGGGACTCAGGGGCTCGGCTCGTGGACCTCAAATGTCAATTGGGACCTGGTGCATGAAAGTGGCAAGTGGCTCTCCTGTGACATTTCAGTCTGGGAAGGAGCTTGCGGTCACGGTAGCGCTGGTGCGTCTGCTCATACTGGCGCTCAGATCCCCCCTCCCACATGCTCTGAAGTAACCATTCGTACAAAGAGCACTTGTTTGGAGTCAGGAGGCCTCTTTGATGACACTGGCACTGGTGCTGGCTTGCTTAGCAGCCATAAGCAAGTCACTTTGCTTCTCTGAACCTTGTTACTGTTCATCTATACGAAACGCACTGGGTCCGGGTCAAGAACTATAAACTCGAGTGCACTCGGAAGCCTCCATGAGGGAAGCTGGCCAGTGAGAACAACAGGGACAGGGACACACACACACACACACACACACACACACTGCAGAGACCAAGCCCCACCTGAGGGGGAGCCCTGCCCTGTCCCCATCTCTTGGTGTTATGGGCAGCATTTGCCCAAAAAGGCTCACTTTCCACTGTCTCAAGAGAAGCAGACGATCTAGATCTTTAAGCAAAATATCCCAATTTTTAAATGTTAACAGCAAATCTCAACACCAAATACCTAGGTGGAAAAACAAAAGATGTCGCCAGTTTTGTTTCTTAACCTCTGCTCTAGAGGTCTCAAAAGGCTCTTTGAACGATTTTACAATTTTGTGATCATTTGTGACCAATGTCACAGTTTTGGGACCGTTCACTAATATCAACAATGTAAACAGAAAGTTAAGTGGAAAAGTTACAGAACGAGATTCCATCTCCCTCAAGATTACAACCATGCACGTGGTGTATATATACGTAAGCAAACACCAGATCAAAATATATGCAAACAAATTTTTGTAGGTGACAGGACTGTGACTCGATGTCTTGATGTCCTTTTTATCTTACTAATTATTCACTTAAAGTGTCTCTACTACTGACTGTACAACAGTAAAATAATTAAAAGATAATGGTAAAAGAAATATTGAGGGCAGCTCAGATGGTGCCAGATATGAAGAGAAAAAGGAAGAAGGAGCGATAGTCCCTGTGTTCTTGAAACTTGTATTTGTACCATGACTTCTGTATTTGCTTGCCAACCATCCTTGAACAAAAAGTCGGTCAAAGTAGGCAGATCTGGCTACAGGCTAGGTGAACCCAACGTGCCTGGGTTTCTCACTTGACACTGCTCCTCTTTCTTTTATTCTGTTGTTTATAAAAATATTTGCCATGCAAGAAGCAAAGTAGCATCAAAAGTCTCCCAACTTTGTTAGTTTGGCTTCTGATTATATTATACGAGGGTTTGGTTTGGTTTTCTTTTAGTGGGTGAGGTGGGCTGGGAAGGGCTGCTGACTTATCGTCCCTAATTACATTTTCCTTTGGTTTCTATTAACACTGTTTTCATTCTACAAGCCCACATCAACGGCCTGCAAAGTGAGCAGAAAACCACAGGTTTTTATTTAGTGTGTTTATTTGAAAGTTTTCAAAATACCCCATGGGAAGGTTACTTTTTTCTAAACAAATTTGGAGGAAAATATTAGCACAAAGGAATAGAAGGCCTTTGTATCATAAATGCAGAGATCTTAAAAAAAAAACAACAAACCTATCCATCCTTGTATAGTACCACTAGCTGAAGGTCCAGAGCCGTGCTAACATGCAATTAATATGCAATGCATGTTTGTAGCAGAAATGAATCCTTCCTCTGCTCCCTGGGCTACATGTAGGCATTCTTCCTTAAGAAATAAAGACACAAAATATGGTTATTGATCTTCTTTAAGTAATGGGCAGCTTGCAGTGATATCAACATGTTCTAGATATGCCAACAGGAATCTGTGACACTGGGGACAACTGGCGAGAGGATTTGAATGTATAGGACTTGACAGCGACTTTCTTGAAAAGTGACTTGAAAGTGGCCCACTGAGCAAAAGGCAGCATGGTCTTTTGCCAGGACTGTACTGAAGGATCAGTAGACTGTCTAGCGCTTTCTTGCAGCCTGTTGCCTCACTAATTTCTGGATTGCCAGATGCCTCTGTGTTTTGAAAATGGTTTTAAAAAAAAATACCTTAGTAATTCTGTTGTTCCAGAAATCTTACATATGGTATGAAATATCCTGAAAATTTGGGGGGAAACACTTGCTTTTTCTTTGCTCAATTTTGTCATCATGACAGCCAAAATGGATTCCAATGTATTGTTTTCTTTTTATGGGCATTTTTATGGTTGAAATTCTAAAATTATACACAAGTGTGAGTAAGCAAGATAGGAAGATTAATTGCTCACAGTTTTTTAAAGTAAGTCTTAAAAACATAAGCAGACTAAGAAATGGTTGCTATTTCAAATTCAGAATGCATAATAATTGCAATAAAATTATTTTTTGAAGATAGGAGTCATCCTGGATTTACCACTGATGAATCAGAGTAGATTTTTCACATATTGAGTCATAACTACAGGCTTTTTTTTTTTTTTTTTTTTGTAAACCACTTTAACCTGCTCTTGAAAACCTCTGGTTGGTGCATGGAATAAGTCTGAGTCTGTCTCTATTTAGCCTGTGAAATTTAACAAGCCCATAGCCTGGGGTTGGTAAGGCTGTGAGCCATACCAGCTTCTCAGGTTTTTGATGACACCACAAACCACTTGAGATTTATTATGTTAGCAGATGTCATCAGATCTATGTGTGCACAGGTGCAGCGTGCAGTTTTAGTGAAAGAAGGAACACTGCGTGTGTATATTTATTTTTGTACCCATACTTTCAATGGTTAGAAAATGACCCAGTGTGTCTGCCCTGGGCAATATAGAGTTTCAACTCTATTGCAATAGTCGAGCTCGTCATTTCTTAAAGTCTTTTCCATGGATATAATTCTGTATGATAAGCGACTATGTCTTGGAGGAAAGACACTGTGTTTGTTTTTACAATCAATGTCTAAAGAAGAGGCATAAAGGATTACAGCTAAAGACTGCTAGAGCCAATGAAAAATAAAGATGTTACCAAGGTATGTTCTTTATACCTGGGTTTTTCTCTTATAGGACAATACACTAGATATGCATCCTCTTCTCCTTAATAAAAGTTGTATAGCGACAGCTCTCATCTATCGAACTCCGACAAAATGCTCACATTTGGCACTTTATAAATGTCCTAATTTAAGCCTCCCTAAATATTTTTAAATAATTAAGAAACAATCAAAACTATTGCCTGAGGCAATAAGAAATGGGAATGTTTACAAATTCTTATTAAAACTATAATGGGCATTTAAAAAATTATAAAAATAATTATCCAATTGTTTTAAAAGACGGTGTGTGTTTTATTCAATGTTGACTCCTAAATATGCCACTATTGTTATTATATACATTAAATTTATACAAACTCTGGTATAATAATGGACTAAATATAAAATCGAATAAATCAGTATATACCCATCAACAATATTACAAATCATAGAAATTAAAACATACGTCCTATATTTTTGAGAAATAGAGAAGACAAAATAAACACCTTTGGGGTAATGACTGAAAATTACTGGTTTAGATGGGATAGAGGAGTTCCTTCAATTATGACATAAAGCATTGTAATAATGCATGCCTTTTAGAAATAATTACATAGCGATTATTCTCAAAGATAAATACACACAGATGTTGCTAGTACATTTAAAAAATTCTTAATTTGAAGAAAATGTGCAGAAACTTCATTATCAGCTAATTGGCTTTACGAAGAACCAGAAATCTTAAGTGTCAGTGGACTTGCAAAGCTTCTAGTAAGTTCGATGGAATAAATTGTCCCTGCAACTTAAGGCAAGGAAGAAAATTCTTTTTTAAGAAGTTGGAATCACTTCAGTTAGATGTGCCAGAGGCCCAAAATGCTTAACTAGTCTTGAATAGTGCTTACTTTTAAAAATGAATAATTAGTTATAATTTCTAACAAAAGATGAATATAATAAGATATTGAACCTTAATTATATTCTTGGAAAGGTTTTCAACCACGATCATTTTCATTTAAAAACAAGCATCTATTTTAAAACACTCTCTAATTTTTACATATTTATTTACATTACAAAATATGCAAACCAGAAAATCAGCCGATGTTGTGGATTAAGAGGCTATGATTATTTGGCAATTAAAAAAACTGGAGACAACACCACGTTGAGGTGATTACAAGTTAGCAAGATCAATTTTTATAAGACATGCTTGGAAATCAGTCTCATTTTATAAGCCTTGGGTATCACCTGATGATGATATGTACACATTCTTTGACAGGCAGAAGAGCGATCGGTAGAGGAGTAAGTATTCTCGTAAGCTCCACTTATCAAAATAAACAAATGACATGTAAATAAAAAAGATAATCTATGAAAGCCTGAACATGCCACGCAGCGGCACGTTTTATGGCTAAATTATATGCTTAGCAAGAAATTCTCTGACAGGTGACACAGATCCTAGATTCTTCCAAGTCCTTCTGAGAATGGAGGAAATACTTTTCCCTATTCTTTTTGTCATTTTGTGTTTTCGAGTATCTCCTAAGCAAAACAAGATTCTCTCTCGCAGGTCATTCCTCCTTTCCACAAACAGAGGTTGGGATGGACTGGGAAGTCTGCTACGGACTTCAAATAATAACAACGGAGAAGACTTTCTGCGGCACACTTTTACAAGTTTTAGTAGGTGGCGATACCGCCCCATGTGCAACGCTCCCTTCCCTCTTGTGAAGTGACTTTGTAAAACTTAGCGGCATTGCGCTTTTACACTTACTTTGGTCCCTTAGTACTAAATGGGAATTACTTGACTGTGAAACTACTATGAGGAAACCCTAGGACGGAGACAGATCTGTTCCCCCCTTGAGTTGACTGCCCGGGTAGATGAGGTCTCAGCGACACTGGCTGCGTGGCTACCACGACTTCGCCGGGAGCCAGACGGAGGGCAAAGGCGCCTCTGACTGGGGAAACTGCCGCTGGCTGTGGAGGGACGTGCGCGTATCCCTCGCTCCTCCCCAGCACTCACCGCTCTCCCCAGAGCTCCGTAACTACAGACCCCGCGTTGCTTTTGTCAGCGAGCTCACTGGAAGTCGCTGAGCTTGAGGCTTTCAAGTCGGGCATTTTCACAAGTCTGGGGGTGTCAACCCCGCTTTCAGCTCTCCACTCACTGTCGCGGGGGACAGGTGTGTACCTGACGACCTACGGCTGCACGTGATCCACGAGGGGGAAGCAGGCCTTTTGCTGTGGGTGTTTGGGGCACCCAGGTCGAGTGTCGTCTTCTTTGTTTCTTAATACGCAGCGCAGGAGCTCAAGCCTGAACGGTGGCTCAAGTTCCCGGGGACTGTGAGGGTCGACATAATTGCGACTAGGGGACGGACACGCTCACGCGTAGCAGGGCGGGGACAGCTCGCCAGGAGCCGGCCGGGTCTCGCGGGTCGCAGACACAGCGGCCGGGGTGTGGAGGACAGCGGAAGCCCGCGTCGTCTGCGGGCGATGACAGCGTCCGGCCCTCCGAAGCGGCGCTCGGCTGCCGTCGGCGGGCTGGAACCGGGCCACCGGGGCTGGGCGCTCCGCCTCACTCT